>NC_056733.1:1129642666-1129655166 GCF_019279795.1 Protopterus annectens
TCACTGCCATAAACATTAGCATATTTCGAGAATGAATGTGTCTTATTACAAGAGCGAAACACAGCTGAGGCATCCCCACTGGAGACTCTCAGGGAACACTACAGCTCAGCTCCATGATCTAACACCACTGTAAGAAAGCAATGAGTCTGATTATCCATGCAGTGTAAGAAGAAACATCACCATCTCCATAAACGGTGGTATGACTGTTGGCCCACCTGCAATTTTCCTGATCCTGACGTGAAAAGCAGGCAACACGATTTTGTGCAATATAAACCATGTCAGTGACCCTGCATCTGACCTGCTCATAGTTTTAGTTCTCGACAGTGGCACCATTAATATCTGACATGACATCATGCCAAGCATGGTTAGAGTAGGGCTTGTTAGCATTCTCTTGGCCAAAAAGCCATCAGCCAGGGAGATGGAGGACCTGCTCCTAGATTTACTTTTCCACGTGGGAGAACTTACATTTGCATGCCTTTCCTTCACCATGCATGAAGAAAAAATGCAACATGTGAGTATGCCCCTAAGGAATGTTTGTTCAAAGATGGTTTGTTTGTACTTTTCACCATTTGTTTTGGTCATGATAATATTTCCAGATAAAAGATTGCTACTCTTGCATACTCAGCTATATAGTACTGTCACAGATACCTTATTCCCTAACCAGCAACACCCCCAAGCAGCTTCCTCACAGCTATACACTGCAGCAAATGCAATCAGGCAGGTATCCCTTGGTCGTATACCTGCTATGCTTCCTGTATAAAAATTCACAGCTACCCAGGCACATATCATCTGTAAGCTTTGTCACCAAAATGACTGAAGGTTGGCACCATGGTCTAAAATGCAGTGTATGTTAAACTGCAAAACTGCAGCTGTATTCTTTCTTTTTTCTCCACAGCATTTAGTCCACTATAGAGCCATGAAGTAAGCAAGGCCAAAAACAAATGATGTGTACTGATACCTGCTGACTGACACCGGTTAAGCATGTTCCACCACTATGTTCATTATTCACATGTACGTTGGCCGGTAGGTAGGCCTCACTCGTGATGTATAGCCAAGGTACTTTTATGTACAATTTGTATTTCTAAGCAAATCCCAAGATGCACTGGTCTGAGACCTTTAAAGGGTGTCTTATAGCAGTCCTTTGTGGTGTGCCTGCACTGACCGATCTCATTACTTGTAAAACACCTTCCTTACATTCCCCGAATAGTTAATCCTTGTTAGAAAATATTATCACCCACTATAAATATTTATTCCCACAGTAATTACACAAAGAGTACTTGACAAAAAATCCAGCAAAAGCAGTATAAGAAAACTGTAGAGCCTCCCTTTAACAATGAATACTGCTGCTTTACTCCTTCTCACTCTGATTCACAGAGGGTAGCTCATTTCATCTCAGAGCTCTGCATCTTTGGTCAGAGCATGTTCAGCTTTTAATCAGCTTCTGGTGATTATATTACATAGATTTGGACCTATGTGCATGATGGTTATGCAAATGGGGCTTGACTCATGAATAATTCTGAATCACTCAATCTACAGGTCATGGCTGGAGGCAGAGCCTTGCTTACAGACATACAAGTACCTGTAGTGTGCAGACTGCATGCATGGGCAGGTTACTGTCTAAAAGAAATTTGTTGTATTTCATGTTATAGATGTGTAGACAAATGTGGAAGCTTAAGGGAAATGCTGATCAAACATTTTAACAGCATGCTAATATGAAACAAGAGTTTTTGCCATGACACACACCTTTCAGTCACATTTACAGCAAAGTAATAATGGAAGGCCATGTTACACCATGAAACAGGTTATGCTACAAAGTTACCTCATGTTGCATAGCTGTTCTTGAAACAGGTTATGCTACAAAGTTACCTCATGTTGCATAGCTGTTCTTGAAACAGGTTATGCTACAAAGTTACCTCATGTTGCATAGCTGTTCTTGAAACAGGTTATGCTACAAAGTTACCTCATGTTGCATAGCTGTTCTTGAAACAGGTTATGCTACAAAGTTACCTCATGTTGCATAGCTGTTCTTGAAACAGGTTATGCTACAAAGTTACCTCATGTTGCATAGCTGTTCTTGAAACAGGTTATGCTACAAAGTTACCTCATGTTGCATAGCTGTTCTTGAAACAGGTTATGCTACAAAGTTACCTCATGTTGCATAGCTGTTCTTGAAACAGGTTATGCTACAAAGTTACCTCATGTTGTATAGCTGTTCTTGAAGCATGAAACAGGCATGTTCATGAGATGCATCTATAATTCTCTGGTATGAGACCTCCAGTATGGCCATGGTTTCCAGGGGTTACTGCTTGGAGACTGCTATGAGGATCACCTTGTATAAGGTGGATGCCTTGCATTGCCTTGCCAAGGCTGTTTCTGATGCCACAGGTATACCTTCTTCTGGTAAGCAGAACAGGCACCGCTATAGTGGTCTGCAGAGATACCATCCAGACCTTCTTAACTAATGGGCAGAAGAGGTCAGACTGAGAGCACTGAGATGTATTCTAAGTATGACTGTTGGCTCTATATTTTTTCTATCTTACCAGTGTAGAATTTATATTATTTCTCTCTTTTATCCACAGCTCAGAAGGCTATATGCAGAGAATAGACTTCCGCACCAGAGCTGCCTTTCCAGGTGCAGGGGTGAGAAGATGTGGCACTTGGCATATAATTAAGTTGTAGCTATTCCTTGCGCAATATCTTGTTTGTTAACTTCTCATATCAGTACCTAAATATAAGTCACTTTATCTATAGCAGATGTTTCATGCTTCACTTTTGTTAATGGTCTTTAATGTGTCTTAGACAGTATATGGCATTTTATATTGTAAGGTAAGGTAAGTGTGGGGTATAAATGGAGAGATTCATAAGTTCATAGATTCATAGGTAGGTACTAGGCTATTGGCCCTATGGCCTATATAAGCCTAGCCAAAAAGGTACCCTGGCTTTGGCCACCCAAGAAAATTATTTTCCTGTGCCCTGTCGAGCAGAGCCACAGAGGTGATCCCTGGGGTGAATTTCCTATCTCCCATCCAATCATCAAGATTTTTCTTGAAGAGTGCTAATGAGGAGCTTTGTTTGATATAGACAGGTAGTTTGTTCCAGACTATGGGAAGTCACTGGGACAGGAATCTATCCCTCCAGAATGTTCTGTTTATTGCAGTGACATTGTTTAGGTCCCTAGAGCATGTAGCTTGGAGGGATTGGGATTTCTTTAAGTGGAGCATATCCAACAGCTCTGGGTTTGACATAGCTTTGTATGTTAGGCAGAGATCACCACTGAGTAGGCGATATGCGATGGAGTGAAGGTGGAGTTTTTTTTAGACGGTCTGCATAGATCATCTGTTTGATGCAGGTAATCTTCTTTGTGAGGCATTTCTGCGGGATTTCCAGTTGTTGTAGATGTCTTGTGAGGTACATACCAAAAGGGGCATTGTACTCTATTATGGGTCTAATGAGTGACAAGTAGAGGGGAACAATTATCTCTTTTTCCTGGATGAGAAACCTTTTGTGATGAGGTGTGCCACATAGAAGGATTTCCTTACTACTGTGGCGATGTGATTATCAAAGGAGAGACTACTGTCCACCAGTGTCCCAAAGTCTGTTATCACACTTTCGGTGTTAAGTAGACTACCACCTATTTGGTAGCTCATGGGTACAGAGTTTTTACCAAAGGGGATGACAATGCACTTTTTGGTATTGAGCTTGAGGCCATGTCTTTGACACCAGGCATCTGTCTCCATGAGGCCCTTTTGTAGGATGTCCACATCATTCGGAGTTTCGATTATGGGTCCTAGTTTGCAGTCATCTGCCAACTTCATTAGCCATAGACAATCTGTGTTAGCCTGTACTTCAGAAAAGTAGATACCAAACAGGAGAGGACCCAGCACTTGTCACTGGTCTGAAGTCGGATTTGGAATCTGCTACTTTCACAGTGTGAGTTCTGTCAGTGAACCAGTTGGCAACCCATCTTGTGACATAGGGATTTATACCTAGTTTACTAAGTTTATTTGTAATTCCAGAGTGAGGGATGGTGTCAAAAGCTTTGGCGAGATCTAGATAGGCTGTGTGAACCACCTTACCCTTGTCTACGGCTTTGGTGACTGCTTCAAAGAAGTCTATCAGGTTTAGGGGACATGATCTGCCTTTTACAAACCCAAACTGGGTGGGGTCCAGAGTTTGGAGATTACCAATGTCTTTGTTTATAAGTTCCATGATAATACATTCCATGACTTTGCAGACCAGGCTCATTAGGCTAAAGGGGCAGTAGTTCCTGGAGTCCGTGGTGGCTCCCCCTTTGTGGCGTGGGATAACTGCTGCTGTGCTCCATTCAGTGGGCACAAAGCCTGAGGTGAGGCTATGATTGAACATGGTGCTTAGGTGGAGTGGCAGTTCATTCTGCAGTGCATGTAGAACACAGCCTGGGATGTTGTCAGGTCCCATGGATGCTCTGTTCTTGGCAAGTCAGCAAGGAGAAGAGAGTAGTATTGCTGAAAATGAATTCATCCTCACGTCTTGGTGAGTACCTTCCTGAGGTGGACCCTGTTTTCCACAAAATCTCACCAAGACAACCGATATGTAGACTGTATTTTATATAGCATAAACATATATCATGGACAGAATTAGGTCAAAAATCAAAAATATAGCTAAGTGCACAAGACCCAGGATAGAAAAGTGCCCAATCTGCCAGGACTGGAAAAATGACAGTAAAGAATTTTCAAAATAAGGAAACATTCCAACAATGGGGCTCGGCCAGGCCCAGGGGAGGATGCCCCTTCCCCCTGCTGTAGAAGGAAGTAGCAGTCCACAAAAATCACAATAGAACAGCCATAAAGAAGATAGAGTGGACAATTGAGAAGAATAAATAAATTATGTATTGCTACTATTATGCAAAAAGCCCAGAATTTCCAGACACAAGATATACTAAAAGATTAAAAGAGAAATTAGAGGAAAGAAAAATATTTTCACAAGAAAAACTGCAAGAAGCTTCAAATAAAAATGTCTGTTTACTAATACAACATATTTGTGAAAAACATCATATAGATGAAGAAACTTTGTGCTGTTTGGAAAAAGAAGTATCTGAAGAAGTGCAAAAATATAAACAACAAAAAATAGAGATTTTTGAAAAGTATAAAAAAGAAATATGGACATGGGAAAGAAAGAAAGGTTTGATATGGTACAATATTTATGCAAAGTCAAAAGACAACTTAATCAATACAAAAAAGACAGCCATAAAGATATTTAAAGAAAAATACAGGCAAAGACATTCAGATATCAAAAATTTCACAACAAAAATATATTACAAAGAATGTAGAAAAGAAGATTAGTAAAGTAGAAATTAATAATACTTTAGAACTCCAGAGGATGTTTGGACTGCAGACGAGGAATTGGAGCGTTAAAGTTTGGTTTCGTATTGTGCTGTGGTGTGTGGAATAAAGTGCATTTCCTTGCCATGTCGTTGTGGTGACTTTCCTACAACCTTTATTTTTATTATTGGTCGTCTTTGAGGTTGCGTTTGCTACAATTTTTGGATTATTCGAAAGTAGAAGTTAAAAAAATAGAAGCTGAAGTTATGGAATTCCTGCGAAGTGAAGGATTTGATGTAGAAGTTCCAACACTGGTTACATCACAGCATGAAGGAACAAGTCCCCAAAGTAAGGAGAAACAGAAAGATCAGGAGACAGACATCTGAAGAAGAAATATGGACATGGGAAAGAAAAAGGGATTTAATATAATGTAATATTTATGCAAAGGGGAAAGCAAAACTAATCAGTACAAAAACAGCAGCACCAAAGATATTTAACGAGATATACAGGCACATGAATCAAGACATGGAAAACTTTATAATACAAAAAATAAGAAGACAAATAGGAAAAGAAGATTAATAATAGAGAAATTAAAGAAATAGAGACTGAAGTTATGGAGTAAATGCGAAGTTAAGGATATAGTGTAGAAAATCTAACTCAGAAAGCACCACAGCAGGATAGAGAAATAGACATCCAAATTAAGGAGAAATCAGTGGAACAGGAAGCAATTGGTCAGTTACCATATGAACATATTTTGAAACTTTTTTCATGAAACCAGCATAAATGTTCACTTGAAGCTGGATGGCGAGGGAAGGAATAGGAAATTGTGGCAACTCTGATGTAGTCAGTGTTGAGGAGTAATAGGCCAGTGAGTTCCCATATGACAAAGCAACAGATGACACAGGATGAAATTGAAGAAAATATGCCACAGGAAGATGCTATAGAACTTTCTACAGAAAGCCCGCAGAAAATGGAGAACAAAAAATGTGCCCTCAGTTTAGAAGAAAATGAGCTAAGAGAAGAGTTCTTTGATTTAATAGAGATAGACATATTAAGATCAGTAAAAGAAATAGACTACAGAAGGTTAATAAAACCCCAAAAGATAGAAGTTTGATAAAACAAATGAACACAGTAATTAGGACTGTCCATAGAGATCCATGCGATGTAACAGAAGTAAACAGGATATATCACTGTGCAACTAAATTAATAACAGATAAAACTCTACTACAAGAACACAGGGTAGTAAGGGAAAAGAAGGGGAGAAATCGAATACTATCTTGTAAATATCGAATAGAGAAAACCGTAAAGCAATTAAGACAAGAAGTGTCACTGTTAGAGGAGTATAGAAGAGGGAACAGATCAACAAAAATACTCAAAGATAGACATGGTAAAAGCAATGTGCAATATTATAATGGATCAGGATTTATCATGCACTATCACAAATAAACTAAAAATATCAGCACAGGCAGAAAAACTTAGAATATAAAGTACAAAATAAGCAGTTCATTGATGAAACAAACGAGTTTTATAGAGAATTTGGAAACAAGGTAAAAGGAATTGAAAGGCCACCAAAAAAGAAGAAATAGATACATTTTGGAGAAGTATTTATGAAGATCCTGTGGAACATAATAAAGAAGCTAAACAGATAGAAGAAGTAAAAGGGAGAATAAGAAGTTCAAAGTTACAGGATATGAAATGGAATGAAGTAACAACCAGAGAGACTGAAACAAAGTTTAAAAGACTTCTAATTGGAAAACCCCAGACCCAGATGCAGTACCTAACTTCCTAACATGAGAAGTACATGCTACACTGATCAATTACATTACAGTGACCATGAAACAATGGCAGACCACTTGCCAATAAAGCCATGATAAAGGGCAAATTATTATTCCTGGGATAAAAATTGAAAGGGGGATATTCCACAGTGACTTCCTGTCACCACTGTTATTCTGTCTTGTCCTTAACCCATTAAGCTGTCTACTTAACAGATTATGACATGGCTGTAATCTGGATCCTAGAAAACAACAAAGTGTAAAAGATTTATCTTCTCTTTGTCAATGATTTAAAACTGTATAACTCATTGGATGAGGAACTGAAAGCACAATTGCAAGTAACCAAAACTTTTTCAGATGATATAAGAATATCATTTGGTCTTGATAAATGTACAAAAGCAACCTTTAAAGCAGGAAAACTACAGCACAAAGAAAACATTAGTTTGGGACAAGAATGTGATATAAAAGAACTTGAGTGAGAGAGATTAAATAAATATTTCAAAATTGATGAAGGATCAACAATTAAACATGAACAAATGCAAATAAAACTTAGTAAGGAATATTTTAGAAGACTTAAATTAATTCTGAAAACAGCTTTGATATCTAGGAACAAAATTCAAGCTATACACCAATTTGCTCTTCCTGTCCTAACTTACAGAGTGATTGACTGTACCCAAAAGGTGCTGGCTAGATTAGGTAGGAAAACAAGAAGGATGCTTCATGCTCACCAGATGATTTCTAATAATCATTGCATACCAAGATTAAATATTCCCCATTCTAAAGGAGGAATGGGCCTCCTTGAAATTGATTATATGTACAGATCTGCAATCATGGGACTCACACATATCTGCTCATCTCACAAGACCCAAATGTAGTAAAAGTTTTGAAACATGAAGACAATAAATCTAAGATGACTTCCCTGATTAGTCTAGCAGAAGCATATCGGTGTCAAGCAAGAATGGAAATCAAACCAGAAGTAGATAAAAATCAGGCAGCATCTGAGTATGCCAAAAAAACAAAACAAAGAATATAAGGTGAAGGATCAGATGAGAAGAAAAGAAATGTGGTAAATGTATAACTATAGTTGCATGTATAGAAAACTTCTGGAAGAACCTCATGTTGATCAGGATTGAATGCAGGAATGGTTAAGGAGAGGCAAATTCAAACCAAAAGATGAAAGGTTAATATTGGCGGCCAAAGATAGTGGGCTACATACACATTGGTTTACAAGGTCCATTGAACATGTGGGAGAAACAGACAAATTGTAGGTTTTGTAAAACAGAATTGGAAACAATTCCACACCTTGTTGCTGATTGTGATATACTAATGGCAGAAGGACTGTATACTGAAAGGCATAATAATGTGGCAAGACTATTGTTCTAGGGATTGTGCAAACATTATATCACTGAAGTGGCTGAAAAACACTGGAAACATGAGCCACAAAGCATCATAGAAAATGATGAAGTCTACATCACATGGGATCACCCATTACCAGCAGTTCAAAAGACAGCTGCAAGAAAACCAGATATAGTGGTCCATGAAGAGAAGACAAAAGTAGCATTGATCATTGAAATTGCTACAGCCAGTGACTACAGTGTATTGCATACAGAGAGACACAAAATCATAAAATATCACAATTTGCAGGCAGAAACAAGAGCAATGTGGAAGAAAGATACCCAGACTGTTCCAGTAGTTGTAGGAGCAACGGGTCTATATTACATTGTCGAACTCACAGGAGTTCGAACAATGTAATATCGAACCATGAAGTTCGAAAACCAAAAAGTACGAAAATACAGAACAGCAATTTTTTTTCTCAGGGAAAAAAATCTCTGTTCCGGTAAAAAAAAAAAAAAAAAAAAAAAAAAAAAAAAAACATGTACACTTTAAACTTAAACTAATGTGGGGGCTTCACACAACCCCACACCCCCCCTACTTAAATATACTAACTCTGAGATCACACCACAGTGGAGGAAATAGCAAAGCCACAAAAACAGTCCACCATTTTTTTTTCCCTGGGAAAAAAATAAGTGTTCCATGGCTTCACTATTTTTTGCATTTTGAACACATGGGTTCGATATTGCAACATTCGGACTTTGGTGAGTTTGACGTTGTAGTATAGACCTGGACAAACAGGTCTTATAAAAAAGAATCTATAATGATATTTAGATATGCTCCACCAATAAAGCTCTGATTGAAAAAATTCCATGCAAAACAGTGAATCGGTGAATCCCTCATCCCTAACGAAGTTGCTAACATATGAAATAGTCTTCCTTCTAATATTAGATTACAAATAAATACTTCCACTTTTGACGTCCTCATTCAGACTTCTGTTTTCCTCAGCCACCCCTCCCACATACTTGAAGCTGTTAAACTGTTCCTGCATTTTCCCTTCTATCAAAATTTTCATTTTCTTCTAATTTCCCTCATTTGCTGCCATCACAGCTGGCTTGCCCGTACTCAGTGTCATCTCATGTGCCTTCCATTTTGCATTCCATGCTCCTATGCTTTGCTGAAGTTCTGGGTCAGAGTCTGCCTGTAATTCCACATCATCTGCATACAGCAAAGTTGTTGCTCTATCCCCTCCTAACTGTTTGCTAATGGAGTCCATCACCAATATGAGCAGCAGTGACTCAGAGCCGAACCCTGATGCATACTCATTCCCACTAGTAACCCCTCTGTAAGTCGAAACACTGTTAGTACTTGAGTCATTTGGTCTTTATACATAGTGTGAATTAATTCTACTAATGTTTCTGTAACTTTGAACCATTACAGGACTGCCAAAAATCAGCTTTATGGGGACCTTATCGTAAGCTTTCTCCAAGCCTAGGAATTCCCAGTTGGACTCTTTCCTCATCTGTAGCTTCTTCTCAGCTGTTTGTCTCACAGCAAACATCAGGTCAACTGAGCTACATTCTGATCCAACTACTCATCTTCCATGTTACTTTCCACTGCTCTGCGTATTTGTTTATCAAGCACCCTCTCCATAACTTTCATGCAATGTGACAGGATGTTTCTACCTCTATACTTCCCACAGTTGTGAATGACTCCTTTCTTCTTGTGCAAAAGTAAAATCCATGAAACAAAGATCTGGTATCCAAACTTGCAGCCTCTATAGTCTGCAGGACAAAGTAAAAGATTTTTCATAATCCTGTACACCAGCACTATTAAGTTCATTCTCCAGTCATCTGGGATACGCTTTTCTCTTCAGACTGCTATGAGTACCCTCAGGAGACATTTCTCCAATATCTCACCCAGCATCTTGATCACATCTGCTGTGACCTCATTTGAGCTTGCTGTTTTCCCTGACTTCAGTTCCTTAGTGCAGTTCTTACTGCTTCTATGGTGGGATCCTCTTCTTCATTCATCATGTGTTGTGTCTGCGGCAGTAAACCTTCTGTGGGGTTTTCTTCATTCCATAGCTGCTGGAAGTATTCCTGATATCTGCCTTTGATGTCCCATGGATTGTTGAGCAGGTTTTTGCTAGCATCCCCTATGAATGTTGTCTGATGACGGTCTCCTTTATCTTTCTGTCTTTGCCTTGCAACCTGATAGAGTTTCTTTGTGCCACCTACTAAGTCACTTTCCAGAAGTCTCTGATGTCTTGTTCTTTGCCATTCCAACTCCTCTCTTATCCTCTTTGCTAACCAACCAGTATTCCTTTTTGGCCTCTTCTCTCTTTTCTATCTTCCACCTTTTTCTTCAGTCCTTCTTCTTTTTGATGACTTTTTGGACTTAAACATTCCACCTCCAGCTTTACTGATATACCTTATTTCCATACCTGGCTTGGCCACATATCTGTTCTATAGTCCTCACACATGCTGTTTTGATGTGCTTCCATTCTTCTTCATCTCCACCTACTTCTTCTTCTTCTTCCTGAAGTGATAGAACCCTGAATATTTTCTTGAACTTGTGTGGTTTCTCTCCAGTCAATTTCCAGGTCTTCAGCCCAGTCTTTGTTGGCCTTAGAGCCTTCCGTGACCACTGCCTGCAGCTGATTGTGGGCAATAGTGGTTTATGCTGTGAGCTGACTGTTTCACTGGGGCTGACTTTGCAATCATTGATTCTACCCTGGTGCCCTTTCCTTACTAGGAGGAAGTCTGCCTGAGTTGCATGTTGGCCACTCTTGTTTGTGATCTTGTAACTGTCTCTCCTCCATTTAGACTTCATCCCATCCTACCAGTCTTTTTTCCTGTTTGAATATCTACTATTCTTTGTATTAACCTCCCACCTTAAATTTGTACCTGTATACTACTACACTGTTTATTATGCCCCTTAACTTTATCCATTTAATGGGTAACATTTCTATCTTTAAATAAGTGTCCTAACCTAGCAATTTCACTGTTAATCCTCTGATCAGTTAGTGTATCAATCAAATGCATGCTTCCTCTCACTTGGTAGATGGGGTATTTTTTCATGTATTATGCATTTTCCTTCCTCTCACTTGATGCACTGAGTTCCTACTTATGAAGTACTGTTTCAGAACTGTGATAATATTTCAGGAAC
Source organism: Protopterus annectens (assembly GCF_019279795.1). NCBI lineage: Eukaryota > Metazoa > Chordata > Ceratodontiformes > Protopteridae > Protopterus > Protopterus annectens. Next base: position 1,129,654,242 of record NC_056733.1, read on the forward strand.
CACACCTGTCATCCTTGGAAGACTGAAATTGTTCACATTAGCAGTGGAACATATACAGAAGATGAGATTGCTGTATCTTGGTGCATTTCCCTAACTCTGAGGTACGATGATCTCAGAGTTAGTAGTCTGAAGTAACACTGCTATGAAGGCACAGACTCTTTAATTGTTTCATAGTCAGTTTTAACATTTAAATTGCACTTACTTTTTTGAGATGCATAGCACACATTTAATTTCCTGCAGTTCAGAAAGAAGCTGCTTACACTACATCCCAAAGGTGTTAATGAGACTTTCACCAAATCTCTCTACAACACCTATTTACTGCATGAATCTTATAATATATTTGTATTTTCCACTATTTCATTTCTTTATTTAATGCTCACTGGAATATTGTCCAGTACGGATATTTCTTCATATTAATATATATTTTGATTTAAAGTGACTATTTTATCAACTTATGCCTTTTTCCTACCTTATGTATGTTATTTTTGCTTCCAGGCTGAGTCAGGATGAGACCCTCGTGATTAGCCCCCTATTCCACTTACACAAATAAATAAATAAACAATGTAAAAACAATACAGATTCTGAAAGATAAAATTATGAACCATTAAAACTACTAGGTTGGAGACTTTGCACTCATTGATTCTACCTCAGTGACCATTTCTTACTAGGAGGAAGTCTACCTGAGTTGAATGGGGTATATATTATGCCAGCAAAACACTGTAATAGTGAACACCACATCACTGGCAAGTATTCAGCGAAATTCACTTCTGCGATTCATTGAATACTTAAAGGGTAAACAAATACTTGCCCTACAACCCAATAGAACTAAATCTACCTAAACCAAACTCACTCATGTGAGGGGCTGTGCTCTCCACACTCCTCCAACTAAATATAACAACTCCAAGATCACACTACAGTGGATTAA
>NC_056733.1:1129660166-1129672666 GCF_019279795.1 Protopterus annectens
AAACAGACTCTTTACAAATCATCAAGTTATCTAAATAAGGGAAAAAGTGGATGCCCTGCATCCTTCAGTAAGCAACCACTGGAGTCAGGCACTTTGTGAATACTCATGGCCCAAAGGGTAATGCAGAAAACAACTGATAATGTGAGCCAGTCACAGCAAATCGCAGATATTTCGAGAAGTTGGGAGCAAGTGGAATACAATTCAGATTTAAAGTCGCCATGAAACAGTGGTCTGATGGAAGTGGAAGGACTGTCTGTAGACTGAGCATTTTGAATTTGGGTCCTTTCAGAAAAGTATTCAGGTAAGACAAATCTGACATTGGTCTCCATGATGGCTCCTTTTTGGGTATCAAAAAGAATCTGAACTAAAATCCTTTTCCTTTTTAAGGTACAGAAATGGATTGCACAACTCTTGCTTGCAACATATGGAGGAGTACAGCAGAGAACAGTTGTGTCCGGACTGCTGGGTGTGGGGGATTCCCCTGAAGGGAGGAGGATTTTCTGTCCACTGCCAAGATTATATTCCCTGAATTCTTCTCAGTACCCATTTGTCTGAAGCTATTTGTTGTCAAGTTACAGGATTGAGTGAAAGCCTGGGAGAAAGGAAAAAGGGAGGAGAAACAGGAGGAGGGGATGGGATGCAGAAGTCTTGGCATAGTTATTCTTTAGCAGAAGACTGATCCTTTTTAAGAAATAAACCCCGTTTTTCATTTAGAAACATTAACTTCCTGCCATTTCCTCTTGGGCCATTGATTCTTGTTAGGCTGGGAATTTTATTTGTTCAACCCTTTGAAGTTAAATGCTTTTTTAGGGGATAACATGGGAATATGAAACATTCTAGTGACAAGTGGAGTACCTCAGGGTTCAGTCCTGGGACCACTCTTGTTTGGCATCTACTTCTCTGACATACAGGCCAACACTAAGGGACTCTGGCTAATAAAATTCGCAGATGACTGCAAACTGGGAGCCATTATTGAATCCCCAAATGATGTGGATACTCTACATAAGGGCCTTACAGAAACAGATGCTTGGTGGTGCCAGAATCTTGGACTCAAGCTCAATGCCAAGAAATGTATAGTTATCCCCTTTGGGAAAAAACATGTACCCATGAACTACCACATAGGTGGCAGTACACTAAACACTGAAAGTGTGATAAGAGATTTAGGGACACAGGTGGACAGTGGTCTCACCTTCAATAACCACATTGCCACAACAGTCAGGAAATCTTTCTATGTGGCACACCTCATCACTAAGGGCTTTTCATCCAGAACAAAGGAGGTCATTGTCCCACTGTACTCATCCCTCATTAGACCCATTATAGAATACAATACCCCGTTTGGTATGTACCTCTCAAGACATCTGCAACAACTGAAAAGGCTGCAGAAATACCTCACTAAAAGAATCATAGGCCTAAAGCAGATGCCCTATGCTGACCGCCTTAAAAAACTCCAGAAATACTCGGTCGCATATCGTCTACTCAGAGGCGATCTCTGCTTAACATACAAGGCCATGTCAAACCCAGAGCTGTTGGACATGCTACACTTAAAGAAATCCCAATCCCTCAGAGACACATGCTCCAGGGATCTAAACCTTGTCATCACAATAAACAAAACATGCTGGAGGAATAGGTTCCTGACCCAGGGGCACCCCAGACTCTGGAAAAGGCTGCTCATACATGTGAAGCAGAGCGCCTCTTTGGCCATCTTCAAAAGGAACCTTGATGATTGGATGGGAGAAAGGAAATTCACCCTGGGGATCACATCAGTCGCCCTGCTAGACAGGAGTCCAGGGAAGTAAATAGTGTGGGAAGAAATAGCCAGGGAATTGTTAGGGCTAGGCTTGTATATGCTCTAGGGCCGATAGCCTAGTACCAACTTATGAACCTATGAACCTAGATACCTCATGCATCAATTTACCACTATCTTTCCATTGGTTGAGAATCTGGGTAGCAACCGGACCAAACACAAATTCAAAACTTAAGGGAGCATTCAAAATCTCATTTTTAAATCCTCCGAAAAATTAGGTTATGTAGCCAAGCATATCTTCTTAATACAACAGAAGTGGTTACATTTCTAGAATTCATGTCCACATCTTCTAATCATACCTTCTGCTCAGCAGACGAAGATGCAGCAAAGGTCTGTAAACTGCAAGTACATTGTAAAATAAACTTCCTCATAGACTTTTAGGAAATGATTTAGTAAACAAAGGGGCTTTACCTGCAATTTTATAAATATCTTCTAAGGTCAGTAACAGAGGAGTAACAGCCAGTCTCTGGTAGAGTTCCAGACTGCTTCCAATCAATTACATCTCTAAACTAATCTAGCACATTTGGAAAGGTGAACAACTACTTGAGTGTTTGAGCCTGTCAACCTTCTAAAAATCAGATTGGTTGGGCTCAGAGTATTCACTGCGGTCCACATCTGTGTCCCATCAAAATTTGTAGCCATAGCCTGATCTTTAGAGAAGGTCACTCCATAGTCATTCTGAACAGGAGCAGAATCTGTGGGATTAGCTGACTGTAAAACACTAAGGAACCCACATCAGCCCTATACATGGTAATGACCTGATTGTCTGCAAGGTAGTGAAGTTGCTATTTCTTTTTACTGTGAACTACAATAGTGAACAAAATATCTGGGGACAGACTATTTTGTCTGACAAGGGGTCTCTTACCCCAGATCTGTCCTGCACCTAAAAGATTTGGTTCTTCCTACTTGAAGCAGGTGTTAGAACTTCCCCAGAGGATGTGTCTAACCCCCTTACCATAGACACCAGTGGTCTCACACCAGAGGTTGATATGGAGAAAAAGATTGTACTGCTACAACACCTGCATATAACAGCTCTGTTGATCTGTCCTCTCCTACCTGTTTACTAATGTAGTCCATCACTGGTATGAGCAGCAGTAACTCTGATGCACACCCACTTCCACTGAGAGTCCTTCTGTGTGTCTGAACACTGTTTATACTTGAGACAATGGCTCCTTGTACATAACCTGCACTAATTCTACCAATGTTTCTGGAACTTCAAACCATCACAGGACTGCCTAAATCAGCTTTTTTGGAACCTTGTCATATGCTTTCTCCAAGTCTAGGAATGTCCATTTGCACTCCTTCCTCATCTGTAGCTTCTTCTCCATTATGTTTCTCACTGCAAGCATCAGGTCAGTTGAGTTGTATCCTGATCTGAATCCAGCTGCTCATCTGCCATCATACTTTCTTCTGTTCTGTCTATTCATTTATCAATCAGCCTCTCCAGAAGTTTCATGGGATGTGACAGGAGTTTCATACCTCTGTTTTGCCTACAGCTGTGAACGCCCTTTTGTTTTTGTACACTGGTACTAGAATGCTTATTCCCCGGTTATCTGGGAAGTACCGCTGTGCATACTGCTATGACTACACTCCTCAGTTACTCACCTAACTCACTCAACATCCTGATTATATCAGCTGTGACCTCTTCTGACCCTGCTGTCTTCCCTAACTTCATCTTCCTTAGTGATGTTCTGGCTTCTTCTAGGTAGGCCTCTTCTTCCACTTTCCTTTGTGTTTTTTTTCATTCTTTTTTTTTTCAAAACAAGTTTATTGTTTTAACATATAAGAGAAATATCATAACAATTTTATACAAATAATTAAAAATAGGTATTATTATAATATTCAACAAAACAACTAAAGTATTTACAAAGACATCCACTACAATCAGATCAATTAATTAAACTAAAATACTGTGCTATTGAAATTAGAATTTTTTTAACAAATTTTGTAAATTATCCCATACAATAAAATGTGATGTTTTTCTAGTTGTTCTCATTCTAATTGTGCTTATTTCCATATGACACATTATATTCATAACATTTTTAAATTCATTGAACGAAGGAGGTGTATCTGAAATCCAATTTCTAGTTATTATTTTCCTAGCCACTGCTAGGATAGACCATAACAAGGGAAGCTTAATCTTTTTAACACATTGAGGTACAGGTGTGTTGAATAATATAAGAGACTTAGAAATAATGAAATTATCTGTAAAAAGAGCCTGCAAAAATTCATTAATTGACTTCCGGTATTCTTTCAACTTCATACAGTCATAAAACATATGAGCCCAGTCAGCATTAATTTCTACATTACATCTCTTACATAGATTATCTTTATTATTAATTTTATTCATCATCAAAGGTGTATAAAAAGATCTATGTAAAAATTTCCATGTATAAAGTCTCCAGACAATGGAAGATGTAGTTCTATAAGCAGATTCCAATATATATTGTTTATCTTGTTGAGTTGGTGGGTCCCCATTAATAGAGGTGAAATAATTCCAGTATGAATCTACATTGTAAAAAGTTTCTTGTCTGATAATTTTATGTATATATGAAAGTTTACCTTTATCAGAAACTTTATGCTGTAAATTTATTATCAAGTAATCAATCAGTTTTGGAATAGATTCTTTAACTGTTATAGACATTAGATCTATTCTATCAATGAGATGTTGTCTGAAGCTGCTTGAAGTGCACTTCCCATCTCCCTTTGATGTCCTTTGGCCTGGTGAGCAGGGTGTTACTGGCACCCCTTATGAAGGGTGTCTGAGGACTATTTTCTTTATCTTTTTCTCTTTGCCCTAGTACCCCATAAGGTTCCTTTCTGCCATCTGCTGAGTCCTTTCTAGAAGCTGGTTGAGTGTCTCTGATGCCTTTTTCTTTGCTGTTAAAACTGCTCTCCTAACCTCTTTATTAGTTAACCAGTATTTGTTCTTACTGTGGTCCATATTTTCCTATCTCCCATATTTTCCTGCACGCCTTCTTTTTGATAACTTCGTGGACTTCTGAATTCCTCTACCAGCTTTCCTTATGTATCTTATTTCTGTACCCGGCTCAACTGTATATCTGCATTGCAGCCATCACACATGCTGTTTTGAGACACTGACATTCCTCTTCTTCCTGAGGTGCTAGAGCCCTGAATATTTCCTTGAACTCTTGTTCTTTCTCTCAAATCAAAGCCCAGGTCTTTAAATGCTTGCAGTTGATAGTTGGCTCACAACATGGCCACAGCTTCATACTTCATATGTTCATAGGTCAATATTAGGCTATCAGTCTACAGACTACTACAGACCTAGCTAATAACCAGAGGTCAGAATCAAACTTTGTGCCTTACAACTGTGAGGTAAAGACCTTAACCATTATGCCATCTCCCACCCCCCTTCACTGGGGATGATTTGCATTCTCTAATTCTATCCCAGTGCCCTTTCCTGTATTGTTTGTTAGTCACTCTTGTAGGTGAACTTATGAGTGGCCCTTTTGCTGAGTCATTTGTTGGCTATTATCAGGTGTTTGCCAGACAGAAGTCTAGGGTGGCCTATACTTTATTGCTGTTGCTGCATCTGTGTTCAGACATATCCTGCTCTGTCTGCCTCTGTATGAACATTCAGTTCACTATTATCTGCCCACTCTTTAGACTGGAGTCTGACTGCCACAAGTCTATCACTAATTCTGACTTCAGAAAAATCTCCCTCACCATAATTCACACACCATTTCTAGTCTGCTCTTCCCATGAGAAGTAGACTCTGGATCCCAAGACCAAGTGTGTCTGCTGCACTGCCTTTCTACCTTGTCTCCTGGATACACAGGATGGATCCCTATCAGTTGATCGAGTTTGCAAAAACTTGAAATTCAAATCTGTGAGACGATATGATCAAATTTTTGAAAACCCGAAGCTTTTGAATGAAAATCGCAGTACAGTGAGAGTCGGGAAATTTACCATTTCCCTCAATGTAGTCCGATCTCAGAGTTGGTATATATAATTAGTAGGGGGTGTGGGGGTGCAGGGGGTGCTTCCCCCTGCAAAACCATAAAATAAGAGATTTTTTTTTTTTTTTTTAAATGTTCAAGTTTTCAGAAATTCGATCATATAGTCTCACCAATATGAGTTTCGAGTTTCTGAAAACTGGATCAACTGACATAGATCCCACAGGATGTCCAGTCTCCTCCTTGCTATCATGTCTTCTGCAAGCAACATCCTCTCCTCAATCCACTTATTACTAGCAAATACCCATGGCTATTTTTGGTGGAATCAGTCAATGTTATAGGTCTATATTATGATATCGCACGCTCAGAAGAGCGAACGACACATAATCGACCCCATGTAAGCAAAAGCTTACAACGTCGAAACCTCAAAAAAAAAAAAACAAACAAACTGTAAAACATTACATAATGTGGGGGGATTCACCCCCACATCCCCCCTACTTAAATATACCAACTCCGAGTTCGCACTACAGTGCCGAAAATGGCAAAGTAGCGGAAGCGGCCAAGCAAATTCTTTCCCAGGGAAAGAATTCGCTGAAAAGCTGCTTTGCTATTTTGCATTTTTGTGCTTTTCAGTTCGACAAAGGCACATTCGACAACCTGTGACTGCGACAGTGTAATAGGGAACCAATTTTATAATATATCCAGCTTTTACAATGTCACGCCCTGGCATATCACGCAGTCTGTGATCTGTATTCTCCTATCCAGAGGATACTTTGCACCACAGTTGATGCCTAAAGCTGTTGCTCTACACAACTCTTCCCTAACAGGTAATGCCTAGAGTCTGTGCTGCTGCCCACACCCCTATTTGATTTTTCCATGAGTTTAAGGTGGAAACATACAGCATGTTTTCGGGTGGAACCCACAAAATTAGCTACAGCATGTAAACTCCACAAAGACATTGATTAGTCATCATGACTGACCTGGGTAACTTGTGGTTGGGAGGCAAAGGCCACTAGCATTATACTATTAGCAACAGTTAATTGAGGCCTTAACACTTTGCAGCTATAGTGAGTGCACTCCTCTCACTTTTTCTTCTTATTGTCAGATCTCTGGAGGCAGAAGAATAATTACATAACCCTCTCTCCCTTCCCCATTAATGTGCTCCAGTAGTAATACAGACAAATTATGCCTCTATTCACCTGGGGTGCAGTCAGCTCTCATTCAAACTCTTCAACACATTGAGTAAAGTACTAGTGGACAATCAAGAATTGATGTGCATCGTACTGCATTGTTTCTCCAGAAACGGTTTAGCTATTTGTACAGTGGCCACTATGTGGAGTGTAGACTATTGAAATGCACCTCCTTCTGGATCACAATAAGTATGGTCATCACAATAGCTTCTCAATGCCAGTGATCCACCAATATAAGAAAAACAGCACTTGCCTGCAATTATGCATGTTGGAATGGACTGATATACACAGTGCAAAGAAATGTTTTTTTTTTGTAGATATTTTTGCCCCTGTCCTACTCCTGTGTTTATCAAGCCTACATCCTGTGAGCATATTCTTTCTCTTTTTACTTGGCATGCAAATGCACCCAAAGAAACAGGCAACAGTGGTTGCACCCTCCTCCAGCTGAGGTTAGATAATGGTTACTATTATCCTAACTTCCTGTCTCCTTGCACCAAGGCAGCATGCATGCAACTGGCTCAAGGCCAACAATAGTAGCACCAGGTGCATGCTTCCATCCAGCTAGCTCAGTGACTGCGATACATTGTTTCATAGGAGCAGTGTAGTACCCTATGGGAAACTGCTATTGATCATCTACTTCAAAAGATTTTACACAACAAGCTGGATTTAATGTACACTCTCATCCCTTCTAGAAGGATCCTTTAGTACCAGAGTCCACTACAGAACTTGGGCCACCTTGGGTGCAGTCATGACTTCAGCCGTGTATATTAAACAGCCAGCCTTTTTCCCACTATGTCTTACATCTGTCCTATGTAATTCCCTCTTAAATCTTTCCTATGTAATCCCCTGTTAAATCTGCCAGAAGTAATCCTCTCTTTAATATGTCCTATGTAATCCCGTTTTAAATCTGCTTGATGTAATCCCTTTTAAATCTGCCCTACGTAATCCCTTCTTAAATTTGCCTGATGTAATCCCCTCTTAAATTAATCCCCTCTCAATAAAAATCACTTACACTATTAGGAAAAAAAACCCCACCTTTCTGCTACTGAACTTTTCTCTAAGGACATCCATCATGCTGGGGTTCTGGAATAGTGATTCAGGATACAATATGACTCGGAATTCTATTTACCTATTTTATAATTTTATTTAAAAAAAAAAGCTTCTTGTACATTCTATTTATTTTCATTTTCTTGGCTGACATAGCCACACTAGGCCAACGACCCTCTTTTCAGAGGAAGACAGAGGTGGTGTTTTTAGCTTCTAAGAGTAATGACGCCCCTACTCTTTCACTAGGGTGCATCACAGCTCTCAACCCTGATTTAGAAAAGATGGCAGAATTATTGCATGAAGAGATAACAACAGATGTCTAAATGGAATTGTAATATGCATATAATGAATTTGGCAAATATGTTTTTTCCTCCAATAAAATGTAAAGAAAGATGTTATTTTGAAATCACAGGTTGCTATGGATAATGCCCTCTATGTGAATATAACAGAACATATTGGTGAAGACCAAAAGACATGTGTAGATAAAATGGGTGGGATGTTTTCTACATTATTTATTTATTTATTTATTCATTCATATTTGTTTACTGGGGTAGTGCACTAATCTTAATGAACCATTTGGAGGCACAGCCTGGGTGAATAGAATTGTGTAAGAAATGAACAAAACATATTTACAGATACATGGATATGCCTAAAATATACATATTTACAGATGCAAGAATATGCATTTAGTTCAAGAAGCAGTTTACAAAGTCAAAACATGGATGGAAAATGGAAACATGGTTAGCAGAGCTTTCTGGATGAGATGCCTTGAATAAATGTGATGAACAACCTAAGATGGCAAAGGCTGGCCAGGAACACTTCCAAGCAGAAGTACATATAGATGTGCCAAAATCTCCCAGTGAATGAAATTCTTGGGTACAGATGTCAGAGAGTGTAGTATTGTACCGAACATTCACAAAGGTAATAGATTAATGCAAAAATACTGTGGTGGAGCTCCTGATTATCTGCAAAACAAAGAGCACCAGAATTACCCCTTCTAAAGACTTAAACCTTGCATTTGATAGAAATATGACCTGCTGGAGATACAGGTATGTATCCCAGAGACTACCCCTTCTCTGGAACAGGGTCTCCATCCATGTAAAGCAAAGTTTTTCCTTAACCCAATTCAAGTGTAACTTGGTCAATTGGAAGGGGAACAAAAAAATCCATCCCTGGTTTGGCACCTATATCTCTATGGACACAGGCTGCCTGTAAATGGTTCATCTCCCATGTCCTTGCTTGTTAATGTTTCATCACCCAAGCCCTTGCTTACCCTTATCAAGGATTCCAGAACTTGTCAGAGATTTGGGATACATGACTAGGCTTAAAAAGGCCCTTATGCTTGTAAGCCTAGTAAATACCTATGAACCTATGAGCCTGGAACAACATAACTTTTTGTTGTACCTTAGAGTATTACAAAATAAGAGAATGCCATGGATCAGTACATTCTTTGTAAGGAACTCACCCAGCCACTTGAAATATCAGCAGTTTGGGTAAGTGCACTGCTACAGTCTTTTACAGAGACTACATAAGATTTAAGGTTTGCAGTTAGAGGCAGTATTAATCAAAATATTTACGGAGTGTGAAGCATAATTAGATGGAGCACAGTGAAAGAATTTTAGTACATGCATAGATTTATGTTCAGGATACTTTTTTAAATGGCAAATTACTGCAGAATTAAAGGAAAGTGCATTATAAAAGCTACATTTTGGAAAGTTAGAGACAAATTAGGTTTTGAGGACGGGGGAAATGTGGGTGCTAAAAGTGAATTGATTGCTGAGGGGGTACTTTAAATCACGTGGACAACTATTTCTCAGTTAACAGCAGAAAATTAGATGTTTAACAAAGTATGTTGCCCAGTCAAATGTTTTGTATGTGGAAATATTTTCACGGAGAAAAGCAATGTGAGAAAGCAATTTTAGCATTTGGTCAAATACATCATGTGAAAGAAAGCTGTCTCAAAAAAATGTATAGCAGATGTGGAAAATTAGGAAACATTTGGGTAGACTAAATAAAAGGAAAAAAATACATTTATGAGACAAGCTGAATCAATTTGTACAAGCAGGCATGGTTAAAAGAAAATCTGATAGTGTGGATTTATAGTTGGTGAAGGAAATGCCAAAAAATGGTTTAGAGGAAACTGTAAAAAAAAAAAACAGCACAAACCTGAAATTAGTAACATTTGTTAGTGATAAGGATACAATTTAAAATAATTTTAAGAAATGAAGTGATGAAGATGAAAATAAATAAAAAGAAAAAAGAATAATTAATGCAACAATGAAAAAAAAACATGGAAATAAGTACAGGTGTGAACATAAAACTTGTCAGTGTTGATATTAAATGTGAAGTATATGAAAAGCTTTAGAAAGAAATGATCCACTCAAAAGGATCAAGGCAAACGCTTTTTACATTATCTGACATTTTTTTCTAGCAGAAAAGTGGGAAACGTTCAAAAGTTTTATAGATTGATAGTACATGGCATTTGGGCATGATGATTAGTGAGGTGTTTAATCCTTCTTATGAAGAGCTATCACTGATAAGTTAAAGTTGTTCGGCCAGGAAAGTCATTAGAGAAGAATGAAGGCCCTTTAATCCCTATGTTTTTGTTACGCAAAAATGACATATATCTTATGGGAAAGGTGAATCATTTATTATTGTGGAAAAACAATTTATTGTGGGAGAGTAACCTTAATTCAAATATAGAACAAGAAGCAAAAAGAAAGAAAAATCAAAGCTATGGAAGTTAGATTGTGATACTTGTTACTAGATGAAATGGATTAAATGTGTTTAGGTCTTTATAGTGCACTTATTATATAGATAAATGAAAAATGAAGAACTGATTTGTATCTTTGAAAATGAGAAAATTCATCATAAAATGGGCTGTTGAATAGTGGACTGGATTTTTTGATCATAAAGTGGAGGGCATACAGCTCGGTATATTTAATGTAAATGTTTAGAAGATCATCCTTACATTAATAAGTTGTAATGGAATTAATTAGCGTTAAGAAAGTTCTATAAATTTTTGACACAATAGTGTTTTTTCTCTTAAAAAAGATGGTTAGGAGACATCAGATGAGAGACAATAATTAAAAATAAACAGAAAACAGTAAAAAGATAAAGGAACTGTGCACAAATATAATGAGAGTGTTTGACCATGGGATATAATAAAAATTGCTAATGAAAGGTTTTGAAGAAAATGATGCAATAGTGCAAGAGTAGCCCAGGGAACAGCTTAAAAAGAAGTCCCTATTTTTGCTGTACAAGTTAAGAAAAGAACAGTTTATAGAATTTGTTGAAATGAAGCTGAAGAAATAAAAGTGATGTTAGTTACTCCTAAATATTTTTTACATGGTTAAGGGAAGATGTAAGCAGTAAGATAGCCTCAGTTACTGAAGCAGAGTAAACAGGTGAAGAAGTAATCTTAAAAGTGTTGAAATAGTATTAAATCCTGTTAATATACTGAGTGTTTCAAGAGTAGATTGGTTAGGATATGACTATTGTTGCATGTTGGAGGAATGTTCATTTAAATTCAAGTTTAGTTGTCAGGCAATGAGATTAAGGAAGGGGATACATTCTTAATGCCAAGGTGAGGTTTGTTAAAATAAGAATAGTCAAATTTTCTAACTGGCTCTTGTGTTTACTTGAACAATGTGTATTGCAGCATTGGAGACTGCACACCTGTGACTGCACACCTGTGGTAGATAAAGATATTTCTTCTATCCCTAAGGTTGTGTCATGCCTGAGTTAGTATATTTAGAGATGCAGAGGTGGTATGTGGATGCAGGGGACTTGACCTCTTCAAAATGTTTATTTATTCATTTATTTTTGTTAAAGGTGACCTTGTATTATGTCAACAAAAATGTTTCATTGTTTGTCAATGCAATGTTTCTTGGCTTGTTTACTAAGTCAAAGTCAAGTAAACTTTAATCTCATTTAGAACTACACACATATAGCCTAAACAATATTATGTGCATCAGCTGAAATCTTGAGATTACAAAGGAAACTGAACCAACACAAACAAGTAGAGACATAAACATAACTTAAATACAATACTACTTCCAATACATACAAGAAAGAGTAGAGAAATTTACCAACACTTATATACAAAAAGAATACCCTCCCCTGAATTAAATTAACTACCCTAAGTTATTTGTCTAATGTTGTACTTGAGTGAGTTAAATAATACGGACTATGGATATAATAAATAAATACTGCACTTACTTGGAATATATGTAAGTATTTATTTCACAAATAAATAAAAATTCACTTATTATATGTCCAGACCCCTGGACTGGTGCTCGAGTTCAGAAGTCTAATCACTGTAGGATAGAAACTGTTACCGAATCTTGTAGTCCTGCAGCGGATGCTGTGATCTCTCCTGCCTGGTGTCAGATGCTTAAACAGTCCATGCACAGGATGTGTGTTATCCTGTATTATTTTGGTGGCCTTTCAGATGCTTCTAGCAGAATAAAGATGTATTGATGGAAGACTGGAACCTGTTACCTTCTCTGCAACCCTCACCACTCTTGTAGCACCTTC
>NC_056733.1:1129677666-1129717666 GCF_019279795.1 Protopterus annectens
GCAAACCTGCACTACTGCCCCCCATCAATCAGTCAAACAGCCTACTATACACTTAAAATGTCCCCCCTCCACCTACCCACCTACACCTCCACTATTCACATCTACTCTACAACACAGGTATGGTATAACTAAACCTAACCCGAATACCTGAGTGCAGCCTAACCAGAAATTCTAAACTGGAATTCCACTTAACCTTACACTGACCTTCATGAACAGTCATACCTGACATGTATACCTGACGTAAGTATGTATAATAACGACATGTACATGAAGTAACGAGAGGGTATGCGGCAGCAAGTGGGAGTACACCTGTGTGGGTGGCAGTAAGCAATTCCCACATTGGTTAAACATGTGGAGGCCAACCCAGTGTAAGACGCCATAACTGGAGGTCAGCAAGTCTGAACCTAGCTCACACCAGCGCATACCCACCTACACTTCCCCCACAGTGCCTTAGGTATGCTGTAATCCACAGCCCTCATCGTGGCCAGTAACAACATAATCAGCACTCCCAGGTCCCCCCTGCACACTATAGTCCAAGTGATTTACCACAAAGGCATGGCAGATATGCAATCAGCTGCTGTTATCACAAACATATCATTTGGCACAGTCAGTCAACGGTATAGGAAATGTATGTAAGTATGTACATTAATACCAGCAAACATGTGCACAGTGCTCAGTCACAGTATTCTGAGCAGTCTATGAGTATCAATGACCTACTTCATCACCTGCTTACTGCTTACTGCTTACTGCCACCTACACAGGTGCCCACGCATACTATGAGGACAGTAGCCTCGTATAATACTGAAGACAGGAATGGAAAACGGGTCAAGGCGTGGGGGCATGTTTCATCCACAGAAGCAGGAGATGAGGCTGGTCTGGTGTGTGAGCAAACCACTACATCTGAAAACCCTGGCAGGATGCTACCAGTGGGAGAAACAGTGTAGACCAGCAAAGTGTACTCATGACACAGCAACAGGTCCGTCCCTGCCGGGACCCACCAGACGTTATGGGTCACAATAATGTTCCCTCCAGTATCGGAGGTGGATGAAGGGAAGACTCGAATGTATGTGGACTAAACTGATGAAGAGCTTGCAGAAGGTTGCATCGAGACAGTAATATGGAGGAATACCGAGACGTGCAGAGAGAGAAATATGTGGAGGTGTGGTATGGCAGGGCTAGCAACTGCAGAATGGATGGATGCTGAGTACGTGGAGCTTGGGGGCTGGGGAAAGGGAGCATGGGTATGACATTAAGGTAGGAATTTGCAACTTGTGCAGAGCTGCAGTAGTGTAGTGGGCAGGGCATCCACCTATAGTGCACACATTCTCGGTTTGGGTCCCACTGCAGCACATTCCATTTCCTGTGTGAAATCGGTATAACATAATTGTTTTGCTGTATAACCTACTAAATGACATTTGCACTTGAACAGGTGTACAGAATTACACATAGCCCACTCACTATTCATAGAACATGAGACGACACACAGATATGCATACTCAGACAACTTGTAATGGTGTATTTTACAATAATATATGCCATTACCGACAGCACATAGATCTGCACTTATGTAATCAGTGAGGAATGCAAGGCCCACACAGAAAAGTAGATGCAGACAGTGCAGATATATAACATACTATGCTATTCAGGACAGGCCCATCAAGTCATACAACCGTGGCCAAAGGATTTGCCATCAAGATAGGTAACAATAAACAATAACAGATGTTGTTCAGCAGCCGCCAGTTACACCCCATAGTCAAGGCCTAGGGGGACATTTATTACCTGTGATAATGTCTATATATCTGTCACATGTATGGACCCTGACCAACAAATGTCGTGGGTGTCCACGATATGAATGGGGTGATAGCAGGAATGCCAGCAGTATATTATGATAGGCCAATACCGAACAACCCCTAACCGTATCACAGCAGGACAAAGCCAGCCATATATGTGGAGGACGGAGGCAGGAACACAGGGCCATACCCGTAATATTGCTGTTATACACCCTGCACATTGCTGGTGTTACAGGATTCGATGCAACATACCCTTATGCAGAAATAACACATCAGGAACAGAACTGGAAGTAGCTATGTGATGATAGCACTCAACAGACAGATTGTTGGGGATATATCTAGGACAAGCCCTGTGTGGTGCACAGGCAAAAGCAAACAGACAATCCACTGGCCATCATGTGGATAGGCCCACTGTTGAGAGCTATACAGACAGACTGCATTCCATCCTAAACTACTATGTACACGCAAACACTGCAAGACCAGCAATATACAAAGCACATAACAACACCACTCACTCTGTCTGTAGGTCTGAAACAACCTAAGATTGTGTAGTTGTCCTGTGTCTGCAAGCCCCGCTGTAGTAGGTACCACAACCTGCCACCTGTAACACTGCTGCCAACATACAGGAAGGATATCCTCCATACATGAGTAAGCATTTTATAGTACTGGGTTGCCATGACGATGGTTAACAGAATCACTACACAGCAGGCTGCACGCAGTCAGCAAATGTTGCACACTGATTGGTGCAGAGCCCATCACCTGATCACATGCATCACCTACAAAAGCCATGCTGTAATCCATTCAAACCAACTGATTTGCTCTACTGGAGAGGAAGAGAGAGAGAGAGAGAGAAATAAAAAAAAAAAAAGAAGAGGAAACCAACCAAAAAAAAGGAAATTGAAAACAAATGTATACCACGGAACTTACACAGTGGGGATCATAGTACTACAGGCCACAACCGGGAAGGCTTCACATCCATCCAAACACTAAAAGGTATGTAAAACACAACTGTATGTAATTTAATGTAGGTTGTGGTATAGATTAATAGGATGTATGTTGTAGAGTGTTTGATATGTGCCATCTGTAGTTGTCCCTGTAATGATGTCCCACTGAACAATTGCTCTGGGCAATATTGTCTGTCCCTATAAGCAGTGGGACATACCCACCAACTGTGCAGATCAGCAATGAATGACAAATATGTCAGCCATAATATCTGTGTATGTTATGTTAGTGTGGAGAATAGCTGTTGGTGGATGTACTGACATCATGATAGACACATGTGTGTCAGTGCACAGCACTTGCAGGATAGTCATGTGAATGTGTAATGTAGCATGCACAAATACCATAGGTGTGTAATAGGCATACCAGCAATCTCACACCATAGTTACCACTTTAATCTTAGGTTGTGTTCACATGTGGCACCTGTCTGTGCTGCAGCAAGGCAGAACAGTGCAGCTGTGAATGAAAGATGGTTACAGAATGTGGACCAGATGCCTGTATGCACTCCACATATCTGTGTGATATGGACTGTGATGTGTATGTGTACAGATACAGACACTCATATAGACATAGGTATATCAACAATGTACAACATATATCTACACATATATGTACATAGATGTATATTCATACACATATATATAGTGATCTGACAATGGCATGCAGGTGCAATAGTCTGTAACAGGCCAGCAAAGATAAGTGTCCCCTCAGGGAGCATGGCTACAAACACATAACACAAAGCGTGGCACATACACATAGCACAAAGCTTGGTACAATACAACATATGTCCCAATGGTAGGTAAGAAGCTGACATAACAATTGCAGTCTGTGCACATGTTGTTGTAGCTGATATGGTGGGGGGAGACATATATGTGTATTAAGAACTATGGTAACCCTGCTGTATGGGTGGCTCATACCTGTTTCCATCTTTATGTCTTCCAGGAATCATGTCACATTGTCACCTTCCTGTGTACAGCACTGCAGAAATGGCTATCATCATCGACCACCTGGTACAGCACTACATACTTCATTTTGGCTGGACAGCTCATGACCAGTAGGAGAGGATTGCCCTGTGGAATGAGCTAGTCCACAGGGTCAATGATATCGGACTGCACAACCGCAGCTATGAGCAGGTCCGGCATCATTGCACTGACCTGCTTCACCATGTACATTGGCATGCAGCTGCCATAAGGAGGGACCACCTCACAACAGGGGGGGGACAATCCACCCATCCACCCCTCACTCGTGTGGAGGAGCTTCTCAGCAGCCTAGTAGCACCTGTCTGCCTGCAACATTAACACCTGGCAGGGCACATCTTGGAGGTGGGTGCCAACGACACACCAGCTGAGGAGTGTGCAGGTAAGGCCCCAGGGCACATCAGTACACCACTCGTGTGCATGCATCTGCAGAGGTACATCATGCAGAACTGAGATGTCATATACTTTGTCTGCTGCTGTGTAGTAGTCATAAACTGTTGTGAGAAGCTGTAATATTGTGTAATTCTACTGCTGATGTAACGTAATGCTGCACTCACCTGTTATGAATGCCAAAGCTGTGGCCACTGACATCAGCTTTCTTGCACTCCTATGTAGGTCCCTCCAGGATACAACCACAGCAGCAGTCCATAGCCGGTGAGTATGGTTCGTGCTCATGCATGATGATTAACTGGGCATATAATAGCTATGGGCTATCCCCCATGCACACATCTAACACACCTACCCATTCTGCATGCTGTACATGTTCACATATTGTTGCTGAGAAATACACTGCATCACAGTAGAGACCATGTTGGGGTATTGGAAGGGTACAACAGACACATGCAAGATAACTAACATCTTATCAATGTGCAATGTGTCCACAGGGATGTGACATGTGGCAGGACACATGACCTACAGTAGGGACATGTGTGATTCAACACCACCATGGCTGCAGCTGCACACAAGCAGGTTAAGTAAACATTGCAGACATAACCCTGACCCCACAGCACTCGTCACAGCAGTGTGTGCACTCCAAGGGATGTGCACATGAGTAGATCTTGCAACCATGCAGAGGTCTGTGACATGTGTAGGGCACCCCTCACAGCCATGGTAAGGCCCAATGGTTGTCAGTGTAATAGTCCTGTACTGGTCATACATGCACTGCTGATGTTGTGATCTGTAACCAGGTATGTGTTGCTACAATACACAGGGGCTGTGAGCAGTGGAGCTGACATAACCGACACAGTACTACAGATGCATCAATGGTTTCTACACCTGCGAGGTATGGTGCACAGTACTAGACTGGGTGCGGAACAGGCCACAGTAACACTTTGTACATGGGTGCAGTGTTAACATGGGGAGGGGCTAACAAAGCCCATGCTTCACACACATGTATACTGCCGCTAGCATGATGTCACTATAGTTACACTGCATGCTGTTGAACTCCATGTGTAATGCATGTTGACAGAAGTCTAATGGGAGGACTGTGTGTACAAATGTTGTGCAACTCTGCATGTAGGAGTTTATGGTGTGTGTGTGTGTGTGTGTGACTCGGTTGTATTTGTAGGTGCAATCTAGTGGAGTGTGGCTGATGCATGTCAGATGTGTGTGTGTGTGTGTGTGTGTGTGTGGGTGTGTGTGTTTGTGTCCATGTATGCACAGGCGATAGTAGGATTGACCACATGGTGGTATTTCCCCTTGGGATTGTGCCATACATGCAGTGAGACATGGGACACCAGGACAACCTGTCAGGTATGTGAACACAGAACAGCTGATAGCATAACAAGGGCTGTAGCATGGAACATGCATTGGGAGGTGCAGAACATATCAGGTATACACATCATATTGCCAGCAGCAGATAGGTAACTGGTTACCCACATATGCAGCACTACAAATGCAATGGGGAATTACCACAGCACATCAGTGAATGTATCCAGGTAGTACTGTCGTCCGCATGATGGGTCGCTTCTGCAGCAGATGTGGCACGGACTGAGCATGACTGTAGTATGAGGCTCTGGTGTGTGACATATGTAGTGAATGTAGCAGCCCCAACCTTATAGGGGCCTTGTACACCATTACTGCCCATACACAGGGTAATACAGGGTGACAGCTCTGAGGCCATGTACAACCTACTCCACCCCGGTCAGGAAGGCGATGGAGTAACAGGTCAGGTGTGGTAACCACACGTGTAGGCATGGGGAGGGATGATATGTTAATGGGCTATAGTGATGTGTGTCTATTAGCAAGTGCCATGCAGGAAGGGGAACATATGTAACTGACTGTGGGACTGTCTGCAAACACAGGGAAGGTGAGGTTGTAAGGTGGCTGTCAGTGTGAGTGTGTATGAGTGTGTGTACTTTTATGCACTGCTGTACAGGTCTTAACGTGTGTATTTATTTCCCCCACAGGTGGCTCACATACTGAGGTAGGTGTCCCTACAGACACCGATAATGATGAAGGTACAGGTGAGGCACAGATGGGGTTGTCAGAGGCCAACACTGTGCCAACATGTGTCACCACCCCCCTAGCCACCCCAAGCCCACACACAGTTACAGTGCCCCTACAAACCCCATCACATGTGGCCATAGCAGAGGGACAGTTGATGCTTGATGGCAATGGCCAGGAAAGCGTGGTGTCCATGCCAACTGTGTCGGGTCACAGTCAGCATAGCTGGATGTCTGGAAGTCCACCACATCAGCAGATGTACCATGGTGCTCGTGGGAGGACCACAGGTCATCCTGCCATGGCAGAGGTGCCACAACTGTTACCACCAGGAGCATGTTTCAGGCTGTAATGGAGACACAGGCACGTATGCAAATGCACTCCAGACAGGTCCTGAAGCTGCAGAGGTCTGCTTTCACAGCTGTAAGTGGCAACCTCCATGAACTCACTGTTGCCTTCTGTGAATATACTGAGGTCATGGATAGACGGTGGGGTGAGATGGTTGGCCTCATTGACCATGGTATGTCTGTGCTAGAACATGTGGTGGGAGTGGTGTGACATCTCCGTGGACGTAGGCCAGAGACACCAGCAGCTGGCAGTCAATGTGGATGTGCCAGGATGCACAGCTGCTCCCGTAGTGGTGTTACCAGCCCCAGCACAACACAGGTGCTGCTTTCCACACCACACCACAGCAGGCCATGTGCAAGTGGCCTGGCCAGGTCCAGGTGGGACATGGTTCCAGCAGACATATGTCATCATCAGGGGAGAGTAGCACCTCAAGGTCTGTGCCTGCACGTTCCCATGGAACCCTGGCAGGCACAGTCAGCTTTCCGTGGCTGGAGGCACTGAACTGTACACCTTGTCAGGTATGGTCTGCAGCTGTCTAACATTACCCATGTGAGGCAGCCACATGGCGGAACTGTGTGCATGCATACCCACCATACCCACACACTATGCAACCACACCTAGGGTGTCCCCATACCTGCACACACCACATCACCATGCCCCAATCAAGGAACCACACCCCTCACCCACACACATGGTGGCATATGTTTGGACAACACTCAGCCTCTGGCACACCTGCAACACACCCTGTGCATATGATGATACCTGTGCCACATCCCTGTCATCCATAAAATCAATGCAGGGACAGACTAACATGGTTCTGATGCACACGGTGACTGTAATGGGGTTCCACAATGTGCCGCAGTGTAGAATGTAGTCAGGGGTAATGTGTACTGCATACATGTCAGGTAGTGTAGCCGTGCAGCTAGTATGACATTCACACACCCTGTGCATATGATGATATCTGTGCCACATCCCTGCCATCCCTAACATCGATGCAGGGACAGGCTAACATGGTTCTGATGCCCACAGTGACTGTAATGGGGTGCTGCAATGTACCACAGTGTAGAATGTAGTCAGGGGTAATGTGTACTGCATGCATATCAGGTAGTGTAGCCATGCAGCTAGGATGACAGTCACACACCCTGTGCATATGATGATACCTGTGCCACATCCCTGCCATCCCTAACATCGATGCAGGGCAGGCTAACATGGTTCTGATGCACACAATGACTGTGATAGAGTGCCACAATGTACTGCAGTGTAGAATGTAGTCAGGGGTAATGTGTACTGCATACATGTCAGGTAGTCTAGCAATGCAGCTAGGATGCATCCCAGCTGTTGGTAACACCAATTGATATTCCCATACTGTCACCCATTTGTGCTGCAGGCATACATGTATCAGCAGGAATATGGTCCACAAACATATTCCACAGGGGTATGTCAGTGTGGTGACACCATGGCCATGACATATGTGGTGTACAGTTGCACACATGCCACAGGTATGTATAACAGATATTGGCAATGCAAACATGACCAGTGGCCTGCTGGTACAGGTATGATCTGCACCCTTATGTCAACCTAGCCATATACACACACATCCTGACTTGGCGACACTGTGTCTAGACCCCAACCTGGGTATGTAGTGCTACTGAACTGTGTGGCTGTCATTGAACACATGACACCATCTGTAGGGTGAGGTGTGTACCAGGTCACATGCTACATGCAGACCATCCACAGACATGTACAATATGGTAATGGGGGATGTAATGTTTGTATATGGTGAATACATAGTGTATCATAACATCATATACACATTGACTGACACATAGCGGTTAGACACACATCTTAAAGACCTGGTTGTATACTTGATAACTAACTAGTCCATGTGTCCAATGTGTTACAGGTAGGCTGCACACAGCACATGTGTAACTGGGCCGCATCCTGTTTTCTGTTACCTGTATGGGTGATGGTAGCATTGGCCACCTGGGAGTGGTATGTGGGCCATATACCAGGTGTACGATGGTGTGAAGACAGTGTACACAGCACCCACATACCTCACTGGGTATTGTACACACTAGAACCCATTTAGATACTCTGACATACCCACTATCACACAGTGGCCACAATGCAAAAACAACACATTGCATATCACAACAGTGGTACCACAGGGATATGCATGTGATGCACACACCACAGGCATAGTAGGGTGTTGCATTGCATTGCCACACTTATGGGTGACAACAACAATATCCATACTACTTTGTGGCAAAGTGTATTGTAATAGGAGTATGTGGACTCAGACCAGTGTACTCTACAGATATGCACACATGCACATATACACACACGTGGCAGATCTCAATGGGATTCCCATGCCTACCGACCCATTGGTGCAACACTGTTGTGCTGGTACTGCAAGGCACTTGTAGCTGTTAGGGAGTGGAGTGTAGCAGGCTACATGTTACGTTAATGGGGTTGAGAGGCACCACACACTATACAGGTTGTGTGAATAGGCATCCCCCCCCAGCCAAACACATCCACCATGCAATACACTACCAAGTGTTGGCGATCCCATAACCAGGGCCA
Organism: Protopterus annectens; assembly: GCF_019279795.1. Lineage (NCBI taxonomy): Eukaryota > Metazoa > Chordata > Ceratodontiformes > Protopteridae > Protopterus > Protopterus annectens. The sequence continues at coordinate 1,129,686,806 of NC_056733.1, forward strand.
GTGGCAACATGGACACATGATGTTACCTGTACTACATACCACCTGTATGATGTCAGGCTGTTATTGGTAACATATCATGCAGTACATTCTGGCTCCCATACCCCTATTACAATACACTTTGCCACACAGTAGTATGTGCAACTAACAGTGGGCAAGACTGCTTTTCAGTTTATAGCATCCTACAGACCACCCTCTCAAAGTCAGGAATCCCACTCGGCTTTCCTGAAAACATTGGAGAACATGAAGATCTCTCCGAACACCATTATATTGGGTGACTTCAACTACCCAAACATTGACTGGGAGCACTACTCAAGCCCCAGCACCTTAGCCCAAAGATTCCTGAAAATTATAAACTCAAATGCTATGGAACAACTAGTCACCACTCCCACAAGAGGGGACAACATACTAGATCTGATCATTACCAACATGGGGACTCTATGCTCCACACCAGAAGTATATCCTCATTGGTAAGATCAGACGATAAATTAATTTCACTGGATGTCCACATCCGACCCCACCCCAGCCCAGAAAACCACAGTGAAAAACTTCAAAATCAAACTTCTCACTTCTCAAAAGCGAAGTGGAATCCTTCAAGGCCCCAGGGTCAGTGGAAACTACGGCCCAAACTGCAGAATCCTATATAAATGCATTCTACGGACATGTCCAGGAATGCATGGATCATGCTATCCCAAACAAAATCAAGACCCAATCATCCAAAGGCAGGCGTCCAGTCTGGTGGACCCCTGCCATAAATAAACTGTACAACAGAAGGAGGAAGCTACTACATGATAGAGCAAAATCCCTAATAGGGAAGGCATCTCTGATCAGTACTAGCAAAAAATTACGATCCCTCATAAAATCCTCCAAGGCCAGCTTCAAGAGAAAAATTGCACAGAACACTAAAGACAATCATAAGGCTTTTTTCAGTTATGTTAGAAACCTGGGATGCAACTCCCAGACTTGTTCTGAGTTGATTCTAAATGACAAAAAATACACTGAACCCACAGACATCGCCAATATCCTGGCAGACAGGATCAGTGCAAACTTCTCCACCCCCTCCCCCCCAAAAGAGCAAGTATCTATCCCGGCAGAGGGCTGCCTCCCAAACATCTCAGATGCTCAGGTGAAGGCTGCCCTCTCCAAAAAACACTGCTTCCATGAGACCAGATGGTGTCCCAGGTTGCGTCCTACATGAACTACAAGAGGAACTAATCCCTCAGATAAAACAGCTATACAATCTCAGCCTCACTACAGGATATGTGCCCACAGAATGGCGTACAGCAACAGTGGTCCCACTCCACAAAGGTGGAGCCTCTACAGACCCTGGAAACTATCGCCCCATAAGCCTGACTAGCTTAGTCTGCAAGGCTATGGAAAGGATCATTATGGAGCTCGTAAACATAGACATTGGGGACCTACAGACACTAGATCCTACCCAGTTCGGCTTTGTCAAGGACAGATCCTGCCTTTTGAACCTGGTTGACTTCTTTGAAACAGTCACCAAAGCCATAGATGAAGGGAAGGTAGTCCACACAGCCTATCTGGACCTTGCAAAGGCATTTGACACAATACCCCACTCGGGCATCATAGATAAGCTATCCAGCTTAAATATAAACCCCTATGTCACAAGATGGGTCGCAAACTGGCTCAAAGACAGAACCCACAGAGTGAGAGTTGCTGGAGCCATGTCAGACTCGAAACCGTCACAAGTGGCATCCCACAGGGTTCTGTCCTGGGACCACTCTTGTTCGGTATATACTTTTCCGAGGTACAGGCACACGTGGGTGGACTATGGCTCACCAAGTTCACAGATGACTGCAAACTGGGCACCATAATCAACTCTCCAGCTGACACAAACATCCTTCAAAAGGTCTCACAGAGACAGATAACTGGTGCCAGTGCCATGGTTTAAAGCTAAATGCCAAAAATGTATAGTCATACCCTTTGGCAAAACAATGTGCCCACAAATTACCACATAGGCAGAAACCCATTAAGTACAGAGAAAGTTATTAGGGACCTGGGGACCCAAGTTGATAGCAATCTCTCCTTTGAAAACCACATTGCCAAAGTGGTTAGAAAGACCTTCTACATAGCCCACCTCATCACAAAGGGTTTCACATCTAGATCAAGAGAGGTAATCGTGCCCTTTATTCATCCCTCATCAGGCCCATCATAGAATACAATGCCCTTTGGGATGTACCTTACCCGACACCTGCAGCAATTAGAAAGACCCCAAAAGTATCTCACCAAGAGGATCAAGGGTCTCAAACAGATGCCATATGCTGCTCGGTTAAAAACTCCAGCTCTACTCAGTTGCATACCGCCTACTTCGAGGCGATCTATGCCTGACATACAAAGCTATGTCAAATCCAGAATTAATGGACATGCTCCACCTCAGTAAATCTAAATCCCTTAGAGCCACACGCTGAGGACTTGAACCTCAGCACAGAAATAAATAGAACTTGCTGGAGGGACATGTTCATAACCCAGAGGCTCCCTTCGCTCTGGAATAGAATTCCAGTTCATGTGAGGCAGAGCACCTCACTGAATCTCTTCAAGAAGAATCTCGATAAGTGGATGGGGGATCGTAGGTTTGTCCCAGGGATTACTCCCGTGTCACTATTAGACAGAGGCACAGTAAACTAAACCTTAAAAAGGGCACAGTATACTCAAATCAAGGGGTGGCGTAAGCCATACAGAATCGGGCTAGGCTTATAATTGCCCCAGGGCAGATAGCCTAGTATGAACCTATGAACCTATGAACCTATGTGAATGCCATCAACATTATCAGGCTTCAGATACACAGACACAGATATGCAGATACAGGTATACATATACATGATTATATATATATTTATATGCATATACATATACATGTGACTACACATACACATGCAGTTATATGTACAGTAAGAAACATAAGCGGTAGGTGTACACAATATGGAACAGTCACTTTGCCTACAGTTGACCCCTGAATGACTGGACACTGTATGTGCCACCCATACAAATGACAATTGTTGCCTGTAACATACACCCACAGAGAGGTCATAGGCAAAACAACACCCACAGGATTGCTGACATGGTAAGCTGTCATCGTGTACTATTACAGTTCTACATGCCATGCTATATAGCTGTTAAGACAATGATAACTATATCAACGGAGTAATGCTACAGTGGACCATTTACACTCATACAGTAGGTTGGAAAGGTTCACAGCTGTTGCTGTCCAGGCCAAGCCATTCACATTGTACAATAGGAAAGACACACTGGGCCACAGGATACCTAACAATCGACAGTATGTACTCCAGGTGTGTAGTTCATCAGCCTCTATCTACACACTATACAAACACAGTAGGTGGTATGGACGTCTTATGACCACATGGGTTGTAACTGCTACATAACTTGGCATAACTGACACCATCACATGCACACCAACACACAGACCAGTTTGTATGGCAGGTGGCAGTAGTCCTGCAGTACCCAGATCCATGACAGTAATGTGTATATAGTTGAAGTATGTGGTACTGCACATCCAGATACTTTAAGGCAGCTCAGCCCTGATAATCCCACATTTTGTAGCAGCCTAGGTCTTTTCTGATGCTTCCTTCTGGACTCAATTATACAGCGTCATATACCACTGTTACATACACTGGGCTCTGCAGTGCATGAGGGCACATATGTATTGTGTAGGTGGTGCCCACACATATATGGCCAAAGCCCCACCATATGTGTGGGGGTTACAACAGCAATGGACTAATGGCAGACATGGCAGTGTGTTATACTGCCAGCCCACTATAGATCAACCACCAACAACATGACATATGGGCACAGCTTGGTATATAGGTGATGGACAGAGGCTGGAATACAGGCACATATGTGGACAACTATTGCCATACACTATGTAAGGTGCAGATGTTACAGGATAGTCTGTAACATACCCTTAGTCAGGGAATTGCTGGTATGGAGGGCCATGAATGTAGCCATGTACAGGTAACACACAACACACACACACTGCCAGTGTATTATCTGACACAAGACCTGTGTGGTGGACAGACAAGACGTGCTAGGCACAGCTCCAGCTGGCATGAGGGTAGACCCACAGTTGTGTGCTATGTAGATGACTGCATTCCATGGCAAACTTGTATGTCCACCCACACCCTGTAACACCAGTACTGTACAATGCATAACACAACTCCACTCACAGTCTGTCTGTACGTCCTGGTCTTCCAATGAATATGTGGCTGCCTGAGTGTGCTGCTTCTCCTGTATGGGGTATTGCTGCATGCTGTCAGTAGCACTATTGCCCACACACAGGATGGATGCCCATCACACAGGAGATGTAATGAGATCAAGCACACCTGATGTGGGGATCAATAGTTGGTGGTTGCCATGACAGTATTAAATGGGTGTAGTACACGTGTATTTGTATATCTGGCTATCAGGATATGTAAATGTACGTAAATTCCCACCATAGTCCCTGGACATGAAGTGTAGGCCACCCCAGCCCGTATGTTCCCAATGTCATAGTTGCAGGGGATGTCAGGTATCTCTACTAGTATGCTATTGCTACTGTCATTGGGATTGTTTTCACAGACATGGTGTGTGTGTGGCAGGTCACATCTGCTCATAACATGTGTGCCATCCAAAGGACATCAGTGTACAGTACTGCAGCTAGCATGTAATGCCACTGTGGACTGCAGCAGAGATATTGGTCAGTATATGTGGGGGTCTAACACAGTCTGTACATTACAAAGGTATACACATACGCCCTTAGTGCTACACATGTGTACTTTGCCTCACAATATGGATGTGGATGGCCATGTAGATGGGTATAACACATGACGATAGGTATATAATGTCCACCATAGGTCATGCATTCACACACCCCTGCCTGGCCTGTAACGGTATGACCACTGGTACAGGGGTGCCATGGCCACATACTACACAATAGGTATTGACATACATCCGCACTGCATCCCACTGCCCTATCCGACATACATGACTGTTAGGGGATGCCCAGCAGTGGGACATCTGGCTAGTATCTGCACATGACATCCCACTGGGTAGCTACACTCAGCTGCTAGGCATGTCACAATGCACTGTGCAGGCTGCAGGCAGACTGGCTCAACACTGGCCTACACCTCCCAAGGGGGAATGCACATGTACCTGCATATACAGCAGGCTCCACAGGCATGTCACAGCACAGGGTAGGATACACCTGTGTGACAGTGCATACCCACAACCACTGTTAACACATCCACAGCCACATATGGTTAGCTAGCATGGTATAACAGTATATATGGACTATGTGTTTGACACCATCTGCATATGTGCCGCTCACAGACTTCCCTACATATACTGGCCTGCTACACAGTTTGGTCTGGTGGGTGTCTGTGGTATGGGACATGTGTATTTATGGCCCTACAAACATGTACGCCACTACAGTACCATACAGTGGGGCAGCATGTAACATCTGTAAGTAGGGGAACTAGAACAATGTCATCTACCACAGTCTGTACTCAGGCTAAGGTACATATCAACACTACACACACTGTCGACATTCACCATAGGTACACAGACCTCAGTACTGTACGAACATCCTCAGAATATGCAGGTAATGTAATGTAATGTAACCCCTACTGTACATAACATGCATAGAAATCAGATATGTCCATGGCTTGTTCTCAGATATGATGCCACAAAGTATGGTGTACAGCACATATGCACCACTTCATGCATGACATATGTACAAAGGTTGACAGAGGTGTGGCTGGGAGCACATACACAGGACCAACATTGACATGCTGCTGTGATGATCACATACATTTACTGTTGTTACAGGGTTGTTGCAACATATGTCCTATGAGGGATATGATGTATGTGACAACCACAGCTTTCTCCATCTACTGACTGTAATCCTAACACTACCTTCAGCAGGTGACAGCTAGATGCTCCGTGGGTGGTACATGCAGCCATGGACACAACACTGCCCAGGCTGCAGATGACCCTGCAGATGGTGATTCCCCATCAACATGGACCTGACATGGCAGGTATTGAGACATGTACATCAGCCATATCCACACAAACACTATGAAAGCAACATTACTCCAAATGCAGTATAGCGGCACCTACAGGCTGTAGTCAGGTCAGGCACATCCACCTCCCATTTGATGCACTGTTTCCACAGTGCAGATTGTTAGAGGTACACCGTAATCCATCTGGGATTCTGTCTGGCACACACCAGATCTATTTCCTGCTCACAGTGAGTGACAAGAGCAAACACCACCATGATGTTCCTGGGTATTGGAGTGTGTTTCCATACAATTGGCGATGAGGATGTTACCACAGCTGTTTCACATGCAATCAGCTAGGGAAGGGCTGTGATTCATGCAGAGGCCATCAGCTGATCATGAGCATTACCTGCATTACACATGCTGCTGCCTAAGCAAGGCAGGTGTAGGTCTCCACGTCCACCTGAGAGGGGGTGGGGGATGCAGACAGAGGCTAATATGTGTCAGGGAGGGGTGGGAAGATAAAACTGAGGCATGGTTGTGTCACACACCTAGCAGCACAGAGTATCAAACCCCTGATGACTATGTAGTGCTAGCACAGTCTGCTGCAATTATTGGATGCACCACATGGGTTACCTGCTATGGAGCACTCAGAACAAATATGTGATGGGGAGTGACATCTGCAACAGGGATACAGTAGCTGTACGGTAGGTGACATACACATGCCTGTCGGCATGAACAGGTGCCAGCGTCAACACAGCTGCACTCTCACAAGGACACACACACACACATTGACACACGTGGCAGGGCCAGGTGTATAACTCATCAGTTGTGGGATTGCCACATCACATCACTGTGCAGGTATCCCATGCACCACGCAGGTCATACAGCGGTTGTACAGGCGAAGGGCATGGGAAGGTGTCTGACTTCAGACAGCATGCTGCAGTATGCCTATGGGGGTTGTAGGGAGTGTGGATGTAAACATCTGCAGCATGCAACACACACACACACACACACACAAACACACAGGGTGCCACTACTGACATGCATGTGTGCATGTCTGCACAGGTGTGTGGTGTTCTACTGCACCAGATGGCTGTCCACGGCTAGGCGATGGATGTACCTTGGCATCAGACTACATGACGATGGTCTGCATTGTGGGATGTAGCCTCTATATTTGCCCACACAGGCGGGTATTGCATCTCCCATCCGATCACCTGAATGACTACTGTGTGTGGGCATTGCTGTGCATCACTTGCCATGTCTATGTTCCTTCATCCATGACATGGACTGTATCTGGGATGCACACCTCCCACATGCATGAACAGTGACATGTGGAACTGTACCTGGGGTGTCCAGCCCATGTTGTGAACACAGATTATCATCAGATGTGCTAGTCCTGCCCACCTGCGGCGGGGGCTGGTAATGGCCAGCAGCTTTACCCTGCACTTACATGGTGTGCAGGCTATCAGCATTCCTTGGTGTCAGTGTCATCTGTCCATACGGGCATGTTGTCAGGCATGGTATGTCCGTTGTGGGTCACATGTGATGATACCACAGGTGGTGCAGTTGTCCATTGGAGAACATAGAGGAGGTGCACTGTCTGCACATATGTGCATATTGGACAGATGGACTGGGTGTCATGCCCTCTGTGGCCCACCACTGTCACTCCATAGTTACTATCGGTGGCCAATGTGCAGTATACTACTCACATATTGGCTGTTACCTAGGCATGTGTGTGTATCACACATGGGGTGAGAGTGTGCTCTGGGTAATACTGGTGTTGCTAACTGTGATTGCCTGGCCTTGATGTCACATGTCTGGGTATGGCTGTGCACCCCGGCCTCTCAGCCATATCACATGTGTTATCCCTGTACAGTGGACATTGTGATATATAGTATGGCCACCATATAGGAAAATGCAAAACCCGCTCCACATTGGCTACAGGTGTCACAACCACCTGTACACAGGATACGAATTACACACACACACACACACACACACACACACACACACACACACACACACACACACACACACACACACACACACACACACACACACACACACACACACACACACACACAGACACACCATGTTTGAGAGTAAAACCCCTACCTAACTAGTGTATGACATTACAGCCCTATGCAGTTATAGTAAGCCACGGATATTGCTGGGGTAATCCTTGCCCATAAGTGTATTTCACACTGACTGACATCAGCAGGATTGCCAAAATAGGGCTTTGAAATGACTGCAAGAGACTAGCCTAAAATGCATTACTCCCTACACAGACAGTGACACACACAATACATCTGGAACTGCCATGTGTGGGGATGGAACCCAACCACACATCTAATTCACACTACAGCAGTACGCAGTTACAGCATGCGCTACGGAGATTACTGGACTACAGCTCTCCCATGTGAGTATTTCTAGGTGGGTGACATCAGCAGCCTTGCCAAAGTTGGGTATGTGAAATGTACAGGATGTGCGTTACCTAAAAGCATTGCTCTCTACACAGTCAGACATGCACGCATACACACACAATTGGCAGGTTGGGGGTTAGAACTCCCAGCTAACTCCTTAATCACACTATGGCCATACAGTGTTACGGGACGTGCTACAGAGATTACTCAGCTATGATCGTCCCAGAGGTGTACTTCAAGTTGCGTGACATCAGCAGCCTTGTCAAAGGAGGGTATTCGACTTGTAAGGGGTGTGAGTAGCCTAAAAAGCATTGCTCTCTACACAGTCAGTGACAGACAGACACACACACACACAAACTCACACACACACAGTTGCCACATCTGGTGTTTGACCTCCTACCTAACTATATTATCACACTACAGCAGTATGCAGTTACAGCATGCACTACAGAGATTACTGGGCTACAACTCCCTCAGGGAAGTATTATTAGGTGGGTGACATCGGCAGCCTTGCCAAAGGTGGGTATTTCTAGGTGGGTGACATCAGCAGCCTTGCCAAAGTTGGGTATGTGAATTGTACAGGGTGTGAGTAATCTAAATACATTGCTCTCTACACAGTCAGACATGCATGCATACACACACAGTTGGCAGGTCTGGGGCTAGAACTCCCAATTAACTTCTTAATCACATTATGGCCATACGATGCTACGGGACATGCTATGGAGATTGTATTTCAAGTTGGGTGACATCAGCAGCCTTGCCAAAGGAGGGTATTTGACTTGTAAGGGGTGTGAGTGGCCTAAAAGGGCATTGCTCTCTACACAGTCAGTGACAGACACACACACACAGACTCACACACGCACAGTTGCCACATCTGGGGTTTGACCTCCTACCTAACTACATTATCACACTACAGCAGTATGCAGTTACAGCATGCGCTAAGGAGATTACTGGGCTACAGCTTTCCCAGGGGAGTATTTCTAGGTGGGTGACATCAGCAGCCTTGCTAAAACTGGGTATGTGAAATGTAAGGGGTGTGAGTAACCTAAAAGCATTGCTCTCTACACAGTCAGTGAAAGACAGACACACACACAAACAATGACACACACTCACACAGTTGCCATGTCTGGGGTTAGAACTCCTACCTAATTAGTCTATCACACTACAGAAGTACGCAGTTATGGGATGCACCACAGAGATTACTAGCCTACAAGTCTCCCAAAGGTGTATTACACATTGGATAACCTCAGCAGGCTTGTCAGGGTACCGCTATGGGGTGGCCAGTCTGTGCACGGCCCATACACCATTCATGTAGGGGTGACACTCCACAGGTGGCCACACACGGGGTCATATGTCACAGGTGCATGTCTAGGGCAACTAGCTGACTATGTCCTTGTACAGCTATGTTGCACAGCTGGCACGTGGACCACATAGTCTGTGGTGCTGACAGGTACTGGTCGCTAGTAACTGCAGTGTGTGACATCTGCAACTGATGCGTTTGGGGCCCTTTGGCTGTGTGCTCAGTGGGACAGGCTTGGATGGCTCCTTGTCACGGTCACCCTCTTCCACACATCTATACCCATCTACCTTTGGTGTATTATGGTGTGTTGTCCTTACATATATGCCTGTATTCCTATCCACTGTGTGTGCAAGGCATGAGTGGTGCATACTGACATGTGTCTGCAGTAACTATTGCAACCGCTGGATATGTCTGGTCCACTGGTGTTTGCATACATGGCCTTCATGTGTTTGTGTGTGTGAGCATGCCCAGTATGACCTTTCAGTATGTTGATGACTGACATTGCCTTTATCACTCTAAGTGTGTGAGCATGCCTAATAAGGCCATCTGTTATGCATGTGTGGAGCATGTCCGGTGGTTTGTACTGCACAGCTGACCTTTGTGTTATGCACTGACAGGTAGCATGCTGTTTCTGCAGGATATCCACCGATAATTTGGCATTGACTGTTGTAACATGTCTGCATAGAGAGGGGTACACCTGACTATTTCTATGTTTCTACACAGGAGTGGGGGCTGCACCTGACTGTTACTGCATTTCTATGTGAGGTGGGGGGCACACCTGACAGTTGTACACATTTGCTAGGACTGTACTGGTATGTCCTACAGTCTGATTCTGTCAGTGGTCTTACCCATCATGCTAGCTACGCCATACCGGTGTACTTCCGTTCTTATGTTTTGATTGCATACACATTGATTTCTGACTTCCTAGCTGTCACAACTGACATCCCACTACCTGGCCTGCTGTGGTCTGTCCGTGTAGGCCTGGGTGGGGGTCAGCCATACCCCTAATTCAGAGGCCATAGTATGGCATTTGTTTGTGTTTGTCTACACCTGTCCTGCTGGCTGTGACTGTTGTTGGGTATGTGACCCCCTCCTGACTGGCATGTGTGAGTCACTTATCATGTGGGTGTCCCAGTATTGTGGGTGGTGCTGCAGGGCTGCCTATGTCAGATGCACGTAGTACACTGCCTACGCATGGTTAGGCACAGGTAGTGTAATGTTTGGCATCCCTTTTACTGTATGTGAGAGTCAGAGATGTGCTATTCCCTGGGTCCCTCCCATGTCAGTGTATGTGCTATGTGTTGCCTCTTTGCCAGGGCCAGGACATACTGGGTACACCTCCTTCTACCTACTGAGGCAGGCTCAGGTTGTTCCTCTTTTGAGTCACTTTGTGCCTGTGCAGGCTTTGGCATTGGTGGGGGGCTATATGGCCCTGCCCCTTGCTGTTCCTGTTGCAGCTGTTTCCGCAGGATCATGTTGTGTAGCATGGCACATACAAGGACGATTTGGGTACATGTAGTTGGTGAGTACTGCAAGGCTCCACCTAATGTGTACAGGCACTGGAACCATGACTTGAGCATCCCAAACACATGCTCTGTTATGATTCTTGTTTGTGCATGTGCCTCATTATGGAGTTCTTGTTTGGGTGTGTGTGCGTAAATGATGGGTGTCATCAGCCACGGCTCCAGTGCGTATCCAGCATCCCCCACTAGGTGACCATGTGGGATGTCCCCATTGGCAAATTTCTGGCACAGCTGCATCAGATGCCAGATGTGGGAATCGTGATAACTTCCAGGGAAGCCAGCACACATGTTTAGTATTATGCCCTGGGCATTGCACATGACCTGGCAGTTGATAGAGGGGAAGCAATTGCGGTTGATGTAAACCCTACCCTGCTCACCGGGTGGTGCTCTGATGCATATGTGCGTGCAGTCTATTGCACCCACTACCTCAGGGTATTCCACTATTTAGTGGAAGAGACGCATACTGCTGGCCAACGCCTCATGGGTGAGGGGGAAATATACGTGCTCACCGGCATGTGCTGCCATGGCATCCAAGAACTGGTGGAGTACCCTGGATGCTGATGCCTGTGAGATCCCCATCATATCCCCAGTTGGCCTTTGAAAGGTACCTGTAGCTAGTATTCTTAGGCCTACACATACCTTCGTTTCCACTGGGATGGGTTCCCCTCTGTTAGTTCTGTGTGTTAGGCGTGGCCGGCACAGCTCAACAATCTGCTGTAGGAGGTCCCTGTGCCCCCTTTAGTGCTCCACTATCTCCAGCTCATGTAGCCCTTGGTAGGTCACTCTGGATCTGTACACTCTTCTTCGCCTCCTCACTGTGGGTTGTTTGGCAGCATTTCCATCCTTGCCACCCTCAGCCTCTTCCACAAGTTGTATGATAGCTATTGCAGCCCGTAATATTTTGTGGTTGTGAGTGTTAAAAGTTCCCCACTTGTTTACACTGGTGGTGTAGGGTGTGGAAAAATGGAGGGGTAGTTGTCTGCATAGTTTATAGGGGCGTTCTGGGCTGGGCTGGTCTGCTGCTTGTGTAATTGGCTGGTTCCCATCTGTTTCACCTGACAGTGAACCTAGTACCCTTTGATTAACGTCCTACTGCTGCTTTCCCTTCCCATTGCCCTTCTGATGCATCCTGCAGCCATGCCACTCAATTGGTGTACTGCAATGTGCACACTGCTACTATTTCCAGCATTCACTTCCTTTTTCTTCCTGTAGATCCTGTTGCATGGCACGCACACCCACTTACACTGTGTCGTATGTGCTGGGCAGGTTTAGACACACCTCCTGGCTTTGCTGTGCTAAGCTGGATGCAACCCCAAGCCACAAGGCTCCAATCTGCTGACAGTATGCCTGACACTCCCACACATGATGTCACCTACCTTTTAGTCTTGCACTCAGCTCTCCATACTCATACACTGTTAGGACCTGTCTCACATGCTGGGGAAAACCCGGGATTCACTATCCTTCCCCTCATTTGCATAGAATTGCCTGCTAATGCATAGTTACATGTGCCACACTGTGCCTCCCCCCTTAGCAACCACTACTCACTGGCCAGGTTGTCTTTTGCCTGCCATTGACTTGCATGGCGGAATACTGATTTTAGTTAGACTGTTGTTTTTAGTTTTATTTTCTCATTTCTCCACCGGTCCCATTTGTGCGCCACTACCCTATGCTTCAACGGACATGATCGGCGGACATATCATAAAAGTTGTATTTTGTACATTTGGCATTGTTTGCAATGCCAATGGACTTCTACATGACCATTGGCATGCTTCCTCATTGCTATGCAGCCTTTATTTGGAGCTGTCATAACTCTGTTTTGCAGTTTGCAGTGTCATACTTGGTTACTAACCGAGTACATTTCTGCATATTACGCGAGCCCTGCATGCCCTGACTCCTGCTTCCTGGATGGAAAATTTACCTCATTTGCATGATTTTCACCTGCAAATGGGGTGATTTGTATACGGGGGCTGAGGACGTGCAGCACTAGTGCTACAGCGCTCGCACACGTCAGACGTGCACATACATCGATCGCTCGGCTGCCAAATTGGTAAAATTTCATCTAACACTAACCATGCACACCGTGCAAGCTTTTTAGAATCCGGGGGTATATTTATGTGAGGGAGTGCCTGGAAATTAGAATGGAAAAGCTAGGAAAACATTATATGATTGCAGAAAATAACAGTTTATAGAAAACAATTAAGATAATGGAATACAAATATGAAGCAATATCAAAGAAAATGCATGTGAGGCACATGAGATTTTTATTTTACTTATTTATTTTAAATGTGTTTACCTGGTAAATGATCTGATCTAAAGATCATTTTCATCCATAAGGTATAAACATATTCAGTTACTGTCAATAAATAATTATTAACAGTATATAGCAAAGAGAATAGACTCTAGTGCATACAGAAATGTAAACTCCACACATATCAGAAACACAGTCAAGTATCCAAGCATTAAAAACATCATGTGAATATTTACATTTCAGTCAACAAGATTTATGTTAGAAAAAGTATGATAATGCTGAGTTGATCCACTAACAGAAAACTCAAAGACACTGGCACACATATATGATGTGAGACCAATTATTGGAAGAACACATATCTTGATAATTACTCAAGCTTTCTGTCTATCAGAAGCCTTTCATCAGGAGTTATGTTGGGCATGCAAACTAACCAATTAAAAGTACAGTAGATATGGACAGTGGTTATATAAGTTAGGGAGCTCAGTAATATTGTATTTTGCTTTAAGAATCCACTTAATCAACATACCAAAATGTTTAGATGACAGTAGAGCAATACGTAATATTCATTTGTATAGCACAAACAACCATTATAAAAGCTACAACACAGAGTAAGAAGAGTAACAGTCATTAACTTAGTGTCCTTTATTTATTGTATCTCAGTAGTTAACTATATCCATATTTACAAATATAAATACAAATAATGTATACTACTGTTAGTGTCAGACTGGGCTCAGGCAATTAAATTATAGGTATGCAAATGATATTAAATCAGGGTACTATTTTTCAAATGTATACATTGACCAGTATTCCAGAGCGATCACATTTAGTAGTACAGGTCATCATTGCCGATTAAAACCTCCCAGTTTGGCTTTATTACATTTTTAATAGCTCTAGCATTGGTAGAATTTGTAGTTATTATACAGGAAATATTCTGATAAAAAAATCACATTGCTAATCATGTTAAAAAGACAGAGTTATATGTTCTTCATTTAAATTTGATTTATATCTACCTCGTCTCTCAACAGCAACCTCTTTAGCTTTATTGTTGAGGAAATCTTCAATATAGCCCCTGTTATAAAACATGTCTTTCGATAATTCAATTTCTTTATGAAAACATATTTCTCTGGTGGTAAGTCTGGATTCCTTCATTAGCTGAGACTTTATGAAATTCTTTAACATGACATGGGTGAAAACTATCACTATAAAAGTAGTTGATGAATGTGGGTTTACACTAATTTTTTTGTAAAATGATTAAACCTGCTTGACCCAAGGCAAAGTTTCACATCTAAGTAACTTATAGTACTCAGATTCACTTTGCGAGCAAATGTTAAAAAAAACTCAGTCGATGTATTGATATCTAACATCATTTTTTCCAATTCAGTTAGATCCCATTTGCAAATAAAAACAAAACCTCAAATTCACTAATCTGCCGTCTTGTTGTGTCTTTTGGCTTTTCCCAGTTAGGGGTCGCCACAGCGAAACTCTGATCCGCTAATGATTGGCAGTAGATTTTTACGTGCTGAGTTGCCAGCCCTGACACCAACCTTCAACGAAGGTATGCCCATTCATGCATGTCTCCACACAGAAGCTCTAGCTGAGAATCGAACAGGACTAATCTGCCATGCAGGACTAAAATAGTCCTGCACGTAAGCAGCAGTTTAAGAGGAGGGCGGCAGTGCGCCATGCATAATAATGAAGGCACGCCGCCGGAGCTCCAAATCCTACACTGAACATGGTCGAGTGCAGGGGGCATGTCTGAGAGCAGAGCTCTCAGAATAAACATGCCCCTGCAAAGTAGAACAGAAGAAAGTGTAAATAAATGAGCAAAACCGCTAACAGGTGTCCGCATATCTCCACCAACAGTCCCCATGTGTTCAACAGCAACAGTACATTGAAATAAAATTAAGAAACCCTTGTATTGATTTATTTAAAACCCCGAGTACAGCCAAGCATAGGTGTGCGGGTTTGCCCATCGCCTAGCTATGGTTAAAGCAGCTGATAAGGCTGAAGAGGATAACAAGGAATATACATGCAAATGAAGCAGCACAGCAATAGTGGGGTGGTTAGAGCATCCACCTAATGAACAGGCATTCCTGGTTGGGGTCCCACTGCAGCACAAATCATTTTCCATGGGAAATCTGTATATGAACATAATTTTACATTGTTTTGCCGTATAACCTACATAATAAAATTTAAATGTGAACTGGAGTACTGCGTGAAATGCACATGTGAAGTGTTAGTGTCATAATGAATAAGGCACAAGTAAGCAGGTCTAAGCACAAATAAGCAGCAGTAAGTGTGTCCAAGTGCATTTGCGTGGGGGTAAGCATTGCCCACACAGATTAGGCAAAGTAGAAGCTAACTGAGTGTGAGAAACTGTAACCGGAGGTTAGCAGTGCATACCATCGCGCAAACCCGCACAAACCCGCTTACAACCACTTTAAAGTGCCTTAATCAATCTGGATCCAATGGCCCATGTTCTGCCCAGCAACGAAATAAACTGCCTCTGCAAGGCTCAAAGCCAGGACCCTGTACACTATAGTCACAGTAGTTAACCACTAAGCCATCATAGCAATAGATAAGCGAGATTAAGGCCATACATCCCATACATCCACATGGTTTTAAATATATATATATATATATATATATATATATATATATATATATATAGCATATATATATATATATATATATATATATATATATATATATATATATATATATATATATATATATATATATATATATATATATATATATATATATATATATGTGTGTGTGTGTGTGTGTATGTGTGTGTGTGCTTAGACATACACAGATATATAGCTATGACAGGAAACAGCACACAAGAATGACATATGTTCACAAGCTATGCCGATGGAAGTGAGGGACCCAAGCAAGAATCATGTAACATGTAGCATGACCACCCCCCTAGCCGGACAGAGGAAACATACACACAAACCCACAAACAATGTAAATAGTCCACTGCTCCCCAGACTACAGGCAGGATACAACCGGGGGAGGGTACAGAGTGGACCCATGAAATCTAATCTTGGAACACAGACAGGAGCATCCCTTGCGGGACACCCCAGAAATTGACATATTATGGGAGGAAGCCAGTGCAATGACCTTTCTGGGCGGGGTGTGTACATACCTGGAATACAAGGCTGGGAAGGCCTGATGACCCATGGGGTGAGACAACGTACGAGATGGATCCTGTGAAGTGAACAGTGGGCAGCATCTAGTGGTGTGTTCAGACCCGACCTGCACCCAGAGTAAGGATGAGTGCTGTAGAGGAGGTGCAGGTGGGGGAACTATGGGTAGCTAGTTATGGGTCTAGGTGTGCAGGTGTTGGCTGAAGTGGGTCTATACGGACAGCCCCAGGGATGTAAGCATAAGTGTTCATTGGGCAGAGGTGTCGCCCAACTAGCAGCCACACCCGATACGAGTCCAACTGCAGCAAAGTCTAATCTACATGGCAAATAATGGAATAACCAGCTGTAGATGTATATATGTAGAGGTATAGGTTCATAGGTTCATAGGTTCATACTAGGCTATCTGCCCAAGGGCATTTATAAGCCTAGCCCATAGTTATATGTGGCTTTGTACACCCCTTTTAGAATAAAAACTATGCCCTATATCATTTTGTGCCTCTGTCAAGCAGTGACGCTGAAGTAATCCCTGGGGTATATCTGCAATCTCCCATCCATTGGTCAAGATTCCTCTTGAACAAGACCAGAGAGGTGCTCTGCCTCACATCTACCGGGATTTTGTGTGTATATCTACTTTTAGCTACATGGAGATATACCTCTCCCTCTCCGTAGTACAAATGTATACATACAGAGACAGAATACATATAAATACCCACATATAGATATATACATATGCAGACACCCATACACCCATATGTTGTTAGATATATATGTATATATATATATATATATATATATATATATATATATATATATATATATATATATATATATATATATATATATATATATATATATATATATATATATATACAGCAATATATAAATATATACATGTATGCATACATATACAGATATATATGTATATAGTAATGTATATATATATATATATATATATATATATATATATATGTGTGTGTGTGTGTGTGTGTGTGTGTGTGTGTGTGTGTGTAAATATACACATGTATATAGCTAGGATATGATACAGCAGTTACGAATTACATATGTTCACAGGCCGTGCAACTGGGGGTGAGGGGTCCAATCAACAAACATGTAACACATAGCATCAACTCTCCTCCCCCAGCTAGACCGGTGAAACATACAGGCACAGAATAAAACACCACTGCTTCCCGGAATACAGGCAGGATACTACCAGTGGGAGAGACCCCCCAAGTCTAATCTTGAAACAAAGACATGTATGTCCCTTGTGAGGCACCCAAAAATTCAAACATCGATGTCGATTGGCAGGCCACGCATGTTTCCAGTGTACAAGGTAGGGGAAGTCTGATGATCCATGGGGCGAGACAACATACATGATGGATCCCGAGAAGTGGGGAGTAGGTACAATGTACAGGTATGGCCAGATCCGACCTGCACCTCGAGTAAAGAACAGTGTCGAAGAGGATGTGTGGATTGGGAACTATGGGTATGAAATTATGGGCCTAGCAGAGTAGGTGTTGGCTGGAGTGGGTGTATGTGGACCACCCCAGGGATATAAGCAGTAATGTGCATTGGGCAGGGCCACTGCCCAACGGACAACCACTCCCGCTACGAGTCCCACTGCAGCACAGTCTATTGTTCATGGCAAAGAATGGAATAACTAGATGTAGATGTACAACTGTAGAGGTGTGTGTGTATATATACCCATATCTACATGGAGTGAAACCTCCCCCTCTCAGTAGTACAAATGTGTACATACAGAGACAGAATATAATAAAATACCCACATATAGATATATACATATGCAGACACCCATACATCCATATCATTAGACATATATCTATATCTATCTATCTATATATATATATATATATATATATATATATATATATATATATATATATATATATATATATATATATATATATATAGGTTCATAGGTTCATACTAGGCTATCTGCCCTGGGGCATTTATAAGCCTAGCCCGATTGTGTTTGGCTTACGCCACCCCTTGATTTGAGTATACTGTGCCCTTTTTAAAGTTTAGTTTACTGTGCCTCTGTCTAATAGTGACACGGGAGTAATCCCCGGGACAAACCTACGATCCCCATCCACTCATCAAGATTCTTCTTGAAGAGAGTCAGTGAGGTGCTCTGCCTAACATGAATTGGAATTCTATTCCAGAGTGAAGGGACTCTCTGGGTTATGAATCTGTCCCTCCAGCATGTTCTATTTATTTCTGTGCTGAGGTTCAAGTCCCTCGAGCACATGGCTCTAAGGGATTTAGATTTACTGAGGTGGAGCATGTCCATTAATTCTGGGTTGGACATAGCTTTATATGTCAGGCATAGATCGCCTCGAAGTAGGTGGTATGCAACTGAGTAGAGCTGGAGTTTTTTTAACCGAGCAGCATATGGCATCTGTTTGAGTCCCTTGATCCTCCTGGTGAGGTACTTTTGGGGTCTTTCTAATTGCTGCAGGTGTCGCGTAAGGTACATCCCAAAGAGGGCATTGTATTCTATGATGGGCCTGATGAGGGATGAATAAAGGGGCATGATTACCTCTCTTGATCTAGATGTGAATCCTTTCATGATGAGGTGGGCTATGTAGAAGGTCTTTCTAACCACTTTGGCAATGTGGTTGTCAAAGGAGAGATTGCTATCAACTTGGGTCCCCAGATCCTAATTACTTTCTCTGTACTTAATGGGTTACCACCTATGTGGTAATTTGTGGGCACATTGCTTTTGCCAAAGCATATGACTATAC
This sequence comes from Protopterus annectens, assembly GCF_019279795.1. NCBI lineage: Eukaryota > Metazoa > Chordata > Ceratodontiformes > Protopteridae > Protopterus > Protopterus annectens. Next base: position 1,129,706,231 of record NC_056733.1, read on the forward strand.
ACTTTTTGGCATTTAGCTTTAGACCATGGCTCTGGCACCAGTTATCCATCTCTGTGAGACCTTTTTGAAGGATGTTTGTGTCAGCTGGAGAGTCGATTATGGCACCCAGTTTGCAGTCATCTGCGAACTTGGTGAGCCATAGTCCTCCCACATTGGCCTGTACCTCAGAAAAGTAAATACCGAACAAGAGAGGTCCCAGGACAGAACCTTGTGGGATGCCACTTGTGACCGGTTTTGAGTCTGACATAGCTCCAGCAACTCTGACTCTGTGGGTTCTGTCTTTGAGCCAGTTTGCGACCCATCTTGTGACATAGGGGCTTATATTTAGGCTGGATAGCTTATCTATGATGCCCGAGTGGGGTATTTTGTCAAATGCCTTTGCGAGGTCCAGATAGGCTGTGTGGACTACCTTCCCTTCATCTATGGCCTTGGTGACTGTTTCGAAGAAGTCGACCAGGTTTAAAAGGCAGGATCTGCCCTTGACGAAGCCAAATTGGGTAGGATCTAGTGTCTGTAGGTCCCCAATGTCTTTGTTTATGAGTTCCATGATGATCCCCTCCATAGCCTTGCAGACTAGGCTAGTCAGGCTTATGGGGCGATAGTTTCCAGGGTCCATAGAGGCGCCACCTTTGTGGAGTGGGACCACTGTTGCTGTACGCCATTCTTTGGGCACATATCCTGTAGTGAGGCTGAGATTGTACAGCAGTTTTACTAGAGGGATTTGTTTTTCTTGGAGTCCATGTAGGATGCAACCCGGGATGCCATCTGGTCCCATGGAAGCAGTGTTTTTTGCTTTGGAGAGGGCGGCCTTCACCTGAGCATAAGAGATGTTTGGGAGGCTGCACTCTGCCGGGATAGATACTTGCTCTTTTGGGTGTGATGGGGTGGAGAAGTTTGCACTGAACCTGTCTGCCAGGATACTGGCGATGTCTGTGGGTTCAGTGTATTTTTTGTCATTTAGAATCAACTCAGAACAAGTCTGGGAGTTGCATCCCAGGTTCCTAACATAACTGAAAAAAGCCTTATGATTGTCTTTAGTGTCCTGTGCAATTTTTCTTTCGAAGCTGGCCTTGGAGAATTTTATGAGGGATCGTAATTTTTTTGCTAGTACTGATCAGAGATGTCTTCCCTTTTAGGGATTTTGCTCTATCATGTAGTAGCTTCCTCCTTCTGTTGTACAGTTTATTTATGGCTGGGGTCCACCAGACTGGACGCCTGCCTTTGGATGATTGGGTCTTGATTTTGTTTGGGATAGCATGATCCATGCATTCCTGGAGATGTCCATAGAATGCGTTTATATAGGATTCTGCAGTTTGGGCCATAGTTTCCACTGGCCCTTGGGCCTTGAAGGATTCCACTTCGGTTTTCAGAAGTGTGAAGTTCGCTTTTGAGAAGTTTTTCACTGTGGTTTTCTGGGCTGGGGTGGGGTCGGGATGTGGATATCCAGTGAAATTAATTTATGGTCTGATCTTACCAATGAGGGATATACTTCTGGTATGGAGCATAGAGTACCCATGTTGGTAATGATCAGGTCTAGTATGTTATCCCCTCTTGTGGGAGTGGTGACTAGTTGTTCCATAGCATTTGAGTTTATAAATTCCAGGAACCTTTGGGCTAAGGTGCTCGGGCTTGAGTAATGCTCCCAGTCTATGTTTGGGTAGTTGAAGTCGCCCAATATAATGGTGTTCGGAGAGATCTTCATGTTCTCCAATGTTTTCAGGAAAGCCGAGTCAGATTCCTGACTTTGAGAGGGTGGTGTGTAGGATGCTATAAACTGAAAAGCAGTCTTGCCTACTGTCAGTTGCACATGGATGGTCTCCGATACTTCATGCAATGCCACTAACCTGGAGGTGTGGATATCCTTGATAAATATGGAAACTTCCCCTCCTTTTGTGGTTCGGTCCGGGTTTTGGGGCCGAAAAGCATGATATGAGGTATAACCTGGAAGTGCTGGGGTGCTCTCTGGAGCCTTGAACCAGGTTTCTGTCACTGCACAGATATCGATGTTCTCCATACTGAGGAGAGCTTCGAGTGCATGCATCTTGAGGTTAAGACTTCTGGCGTTTAGCAGCATTACTCTTAGTTTCTTCTTCCTTGTGCTGTCTATGGAGGTGGGTTTGACTTTTGAGCCTTGCCTAAAAAAGGCACTATGGGGGTGGCAAGAGCCTTTGCCAATATCCGAAAGCCCAGGGGTGACAGATGCAAGCCGTCCCTAGCGAAGCAACGTGGCTTGTCGAGCATGTCATCCCAGGCTGACAGACACTGGATCCCCTTTGAATGACACTAAAATTTTAGCCAATTGTTAAAATTGATCATTTTGTCTTTATACTGTGGCATCATTCTAGGCGAGGGTAAGATGCTGCTCAAGGTCATGGTCATACCGGCCTGGGCTACATGATCAGAGAGCTCCTCTATGTTCATTGGGCAGAGGTGTCGCCCAACTATATATGCGTGTACGCATACAAATATATATATATATATATATATATATATATATATATATATATATATATATATATATATATATATAGATATATGTGTATATATATCTATATATCTATATATATATATATATATATATATATATATATATATATATATATATATATATATATATATATATATATATATATAGATATATATATATATATATATATATATATATATATATATATATATATGTGTATATATATATATATATATGTATGTATATGGATATCTAAAAATGGATCTACCTGACAACACCGACACATCACAACACCGACTGCGAAATCACCGACACCACATAACCGACCATTCACAAACACGAAACCTCACATGCCCGACACACCATAATCCCGACAATCAACAAACAAAACAAATCCCCTGTCCAAAAGCACACACACAACACAAGCACACCAAAATCCTTACAAACCCACACTAAACCTCACATACACAACTATCTACAACCTTAACCCAAACCCTAACCCTAAGGTCTGTCACTATCGCACACTCACCTAACCCGCACCCTAACCCTAACTCACTTAACCCACTCCTAACCCAAAGGCTATCACTATCGCACACTTACCTAACCCGTGCCCTAACCCTAACTCAATTAACCCACCCCTAACCCAAAGACTGTCACTATCGCACTCACCTAACCCGCTCTAACCCTAACTCACTTAACCCGCCCCTAACCCAAAGACTATCACTACCACACACTTACCTAACCCGCGCCCTAACCCTAACTCACTTAACCCACCCCTATCCCTAGAGACCGTCAATATCGCACACTTACCTTACTCGCACCCTAACGTCCGTCACTACCGCATACTTACACAGCCTTTTCCCATGTCGGTGTTCTCAGCGTCGGGGTTTTCATCCGTCGGTCTTCTCAGTTGTCGATCTTCTGGCATCGGTGTTCTCATTGTCGGCGTTCTAAGCTTTTGACATTGTCAGGTAGAACCGTAAAAATATATATGTATATATGTGTGCAAACATACACATATATATAGCTAGGGTATTAATTGAATTATGTATTTAAATCACATCTGTTAACCGGGTAAGTCTTGCTGAGCTTTTGGCTCATTTACAGCAGAGACCCGGGGAGAAAATCTCTTCAGGACTAGAAAACAGGTGCGGGGTCCAATCAACAAACATGTCACACGTAGCATCAACCCCCCCCTACCTAGACAGGTGAAACATACAAACACACAATACAAGTAAACACACCACTGCTTCCCAGACCACAGGCAGGATACTGCCGGTGGGAGAGACTTGCCAAGTCTAATCTTGAAACAAAGACATCAATGTCCCTTGTGGGACACCCCAAAAATTAATGATCATTGGAGTCAGTTCCTATAATGATTTATCTAACCAGGCTGTATACGAACACGGACCAGTAGGTTGTGAAAGCTTGATGACCCATGGGTCGAGACAACGTACGACATGGTTCCTGACACATGGAGAGTGGGCAGTGTGTAGTGGTGTGGTTGGACCCCCACCTGCACCCACAGTAAGGATGAGTGCTGTAGTGGAGGGGCAGGTGGGGGAACTATGGGTATGCAATTATGGGCCTAGGCGTACAGGTGTTGGCTGGTGCAGTAGTATTCAGACCGCCCCGGGGATATAAGTAATATTGTGAATTGGGCAGAGCTTATGCCCATACCTCTCAGCCTCTAAGAGCAAAACAACTGGACAGAACCGAAACCATTGGGGGGTAAAATAGGGGCAGAAAGCACATATTCCACTTACAACCTTAGAAAGCTGATAAAATAATAGGTTATACATTAGCATGACACGTTTGAAGGATGTGGAGTCTTAAACCCAATTACTTGTCTGTATTTAATGGTGTCATTTCCCAGGTATTTGCCAGACAGGTGCAGATTGTAAGAGGAGCACACCAATATTATGAAGCAAACTCTGGACAGGCCATGGATTCTGTACAGTCGACAGGCATGCTTACGCCTAATGGGCAGCCATTCCCGATATGGTTCCCACCACAGCACAGCCCAGTTTACATGGCAAAGTACAGTTTAACCATATATGTTGTTGCATAATCCACTACAGAACACCTACGAACACATTGTCGCAACACCCCACATTCGGCATGTAAGCCGATGTAATAGGCATCACAAGGTATTATTGTAGTCCTCACCCCCACCCAGGGGTGTGAGTGTCCAACGCAAACACTAAATGCTGTGCATATGCACAGCTGTTGTCATAGACAACATGGCTAGCTGTGGACCTTCCCTGCAGCCATCCTGCACATCCCCGGATAATCCCCCTACTAACATCCCCTTTGTGCCCCATGCACACCACATACCTATCAGCCCCTGTTCCATTACTATTAATGTCTACGGGTACACGTAGGTGACACCCTCTTCCCCCACTATATTGCCAGTATCTGGAACTCCAAACCACATGTAGTATCACAGCTGTCCCACAGGACACATGTAACTAACACATGAAGGAACACCACAAGCACACCTGTAGCAGCAAAGGCTCACCACCTTGTGAAACCCTCCCCCCACCTCACACTCTGTACCACTACATCAACTAGTGATACTGACACCTCCTGTCCTGCCTCACAAACAAATCCCAACATACGACATACATTCCCTATTACTCCCAATCCAGTTATACCTACGGGCTACTATACAGTTACAATGTCACCCCCACTACCTACCTATCTACTCCTTAGCTATTCACCTCTACTGTACCACACAGGTATGGAATAACTACACCTACCCCGAATATCTGCATGTAACCTCTCCACACCTGTGAAACAGGAATCCAACCTCACCTTAAACTGACCTTTGTCAACAGTCATACCTGACATGTAAACCTGACCTAAGCATGGATAATACTGACAGTTTAACATAAACTAAACATGATTAATGGGAAACTTAGCTATGTTATGTCTGTTACGCTCTATGAATGTGAACACCCCAGTATTAATTATGATATGTAGCTGGGGTCAATGTGGAGCTCTACACCCCGGGCCACCACTGATAATGGACAAGCATACAGTCCGGTTGACAAATGTGAATAAAATGCACAGTGTTGTGCATGTGTATGCGGGAGCAAGCGGGTGTAAGCCTGATTGGCTGCCGATATGCGAGTACCACACTGGTGAAGCAATGTAGAGGCTAACTGAGTGCAAGACTCCACAACCAGAGGACAGTAATGCTGTGCTTCGTGCAAACAAGCACATACCCACCTACAAATGTTCTACAGTGCCTTAGTCACTCTGTAGCCAACAGCTGTTGTCGTGACCATAAACAAAATAACCTGGTTGCACACTATAGTAGACATGAGATCCACTAAGCTATGGCGGATACACATTCAGCTGCTGTGATCACAAACACATCATCCAGCACAGGCATCCAACAGTACAGGAAATGTATATAAGTGAGTAGATTAATACCAGAACACGTGTCCATTGCTCAACCACAGTATTATGAGCAGATTATGTGCAGCACAGAACAGTGCCTTTCCAATCATACTGTGAGAACAGTAGTCCTGCATAATACTGAAGGGACTAATGATATACGGTGCACACCGTAGGGGCATGTGAGCGTGCTTCCTGCACAGTATGTCACACCTGGGGCATTGGTTCAGTGGAACCAGGAGATGAGGCTGGCCAGGTGTGTGAGCAAACCACTGCTACACAATACCCTGGCAGGATGCTACCAGTGGGAGAAACACTGTAGCCCAGCTAGGTCACAACAACAGGTCCGTCCCTGGCGGGATGAACCAACAGTTGTGGGTCACATCGATGTCACCACTAGTATCAGAGGAGGATCAAGGGAAGGCTGGTATGTACATGGACTAAACAGATGAAGAGCCTGCAGACGCTTGGGTGGGGACAGTACACTGGAGGTGTGCCGAGGCATGCAGAGAGGAAAATGTGTGGAGGTGTGGTATGGCAGGGCTAGCAACCATGGAATGGATGGATGCTGTGTACGTGGAGCTCGGGGGCCGGGGGAAGGGAACATTGGTATGTCATTATGGTAGACATATGCAAATGAAGCAAAACAGCAATAGTGTAGTGGCCAGAACTTCCACCTAATGTGCACACATTCCCGGGTCAAGTCCCACTGCAGCACATCCTATTTTCCATGTGATATCCGTATGTTAACTTCATTGTGCTGTATAACCTACTAAGTAACATTTATATTTGCACAGGAGTCCTGCCTTAAATGCATATGGGAAGTGTCATAATGACTAAGGCACTAGTAAGCATGTGCAAGTGCATAACAGCAGTAGTACGCATGGATAAGCAGTTGTAAGTGTGTGTACGTGTATTCGCGCGGGGGTAAGCATTGCCTACATAGATTGAGCTAAGTAGATGCTAGCTGAGTGTAAGGAAACACAACCGGAGCTTAGCATTGCTTAGCTCTGTGCAAAGCTGTGCACACCCGCGTACGACCGCTCAAATGTCCCTAACTCACTTTGTATCCGACAGCCGGTGTTCTGCCCTGAAACAAAATATTCAGCCTCTGGAAGGCACACACCCAGGATGCTGCACATCATACACTACATGATTTACCAGTAAACCATGACAGATGTACATAACCAGTCATTCCACATACACATCATCCAGCACAAACAGTCAACAGCACAGGGAATGTAGTAATAACACAACCTCTTAATGCATGAATCCTGGACATAGTGTGACATAATGTGGGTACATATAGGGATATCTGTCATATTTTGCTCTAATACACTTCAAACGTTGCAAGTTACACAGTTATATGTGGTAGAACACATATATTGCTGGAGATGATACGTCTGAAACACATATGTGTCGGCACGAATGACTGACTTCAGTCCCAAGGTCATCCATGTCAATTGCCAAGAGAATGAGGTACAGGCCACATATATAGGCCGAACATGCATAGACATATGGACAGCTATACATCTGTAAATGTAGAGAGATAGACAGCTATAGGTATATATATGTGTATGTATGACTCACAAATAACCATATAACAACAATCGTACATAGATTAATATGTTCAGTGTATATATCCATATATATATATATATATATATATATATATATATATATATATATATATATGGATACATATACATAGCTAGAGCTATATCAATGTCCAGTTCTATCCCTCTATATATGGGGGTGTAACATATATACTTATGCAGATATACATAAAAAAAAAAATATATATATATATATATATATATATATATATATATATATATATATATATATATATATACAGATAGACATGTGTATATTTCCACATGGGAATGGACTCCTGGCCCACTCCATACTACATAACAGACCATGAGCACAGTTAATGGGAGTGGGGACACCTGGTAATTACTGCTATGTAACCCCTTCAACCCTAACGGATATGCTGTGCAATCCAATATCCAGCACATGCAGTACTTGACAGCAGGACCCACCACAACACAGCTACAATGCTCCAACAGTTATTATGTCACCTGTACATGTCAGACCAATATCTGTAACATATCATGCAGATATGCCATTGTACCGCAGGGAATGTACTATGTTGAAGGGCTACACATTACAATGGTACAGATATGCACACACATCCATACATTGACAATCATAGGTTCATAGGTTAATAGATTATTACCAGGCTAACTGCCCTTGTGGGTCATTTTAAGCCTAGACAACTACCCCATGTGAGAATCAAAGCCTGCACCTTGTGTTTGCAAGGTAAACAGGTTAACCATTATGCCAACCTCCCACCCCTTGCAGGTATATATATAAGATATATGGGTACATACACATATACACAGACAAAGGGTATTAGTAGCCATACATGTGTAGCAGTAATGTGGATGTACTGGGTGCAATGTATATCCCCAGCCACAAGCCCTGTAACCAGTACCTGTGACATGTGTGGTGTGGCAACCAGCCCCACAAAGGGGATACTTACATTGCACATATACCCACTCACAATTCAAAGGACATGAGATGACACACAGGTATGTATACACATACAACCTTTATTTGTGTACCATACAATAATGTATGCCATTACTGACAGCACATGGATGTTGATGTATATAACCAGTGATGGATGTAAGGCCTACACAAAACAGTAGATGCAGACAGTGCGGATATATAACATACTATGGTGTCCAGGCTAAGCCCTTCAATTTGTACAACAGTTGACAATGGATTTGCCTGCACGATACGTTACAGTCAACAATATCAGATGTAGTTCAGCAGCCTCCAATTACACCCTGTAGTCAAGCCCTAGGGGGACATTCATTACTTGTGGTAATGTAAATGTATCTTTCAAATGTATGGTCCCTGGCCAACAAATTTTGTGGGTGCCCACGCTATGACTGGGATGATAGTAGGAATGCTAGCAGTAGTTAATGATAGGCCATTACCTAGCAATCCCTACCCATATCACAGCAGGGCAAAGGCTGCCATATATGTGGAGGACAAAGGCAGGAATGCAGGGCCATACCCGCAATATTGCAGTTACACACCCTGGAACATGTTGGCATTACAGGATGTGTTGCAACATACCCTTATGCAGGAATACAACATCAGGTACACAAATAGATATAGCCATGTACTGCTAGCATGCAACATACACACTGCCAGTGTAATATCCAACACAGGACCTGTGTGGTGGACAGACAACACATGATAGGCACACCTCTGTCCAGCTAGAGGATAGGCCCACAGTAGTGAGCTATGCAGACAGACTGCAGTCCAAGGTAAACTAGTATGTACACACACACACACACACACACACACACACACACACACACACACACACACACACACACACACACACACACACACACACCCTGTAACACCAGTACCATGCAAAGCATTACACCACTCTACTCACAGTCTGTATGTATGTCCTGATCCTCCTACATATATGTGGCTGCCCTGAGTGTGCAGGTTCTACTGTAAGAGGTATTGCTACCTGCTGTCTGTAACATTGATGCCCACACACAGGAAGGATGTCCATCACACAGGGAATGTACATGGAATACGCCCACATGATGTAGGGATTCATAGTGGGTGGTTGTCGTGACAGTGGTAATTGGAAGTACTACACTCAGAGATATATATATATATATATATATATATATATATATATATATATATATATATATATATATATATGGCATTCTGGATAAGTACATGTCCATATCGTCTCACCATATGCCCTGGACATGGAGTGTAGACCTACCCCAGCCCCTATAGTCCCAATGTAGTACTGCAAGGGGATGTCTGGTATGTATAGCTGGTATATTACTCGACATTTGCTACTGTCATTGGGATTGTTGTCACAGGCACGGTGTGTGTGGAAGGTGACATATGCTCATAACATGCATGCCATTGGCTACTGACAGACATCCTAAGGTTATCATGGTACAGTACCTGCATATATAGCAGGCTCGACAGCCATGTCACAGCACAGGGTAGGATACACCTATGTGACAGTGCATAACCACAACCAATATGAACACAGCCACAGCCACATATGGTATGCTAGCATAATAGTACAGTATATGGACTATCTGTCTTACACCATCCTCATATGTGCCACTCACAGAATGACCCTATATATACTGGGCTGCTACACAGTCTGGTCTGATGGCTGTCTGTGGTATGGGACATGTGTGTGTATGGCCCTACACACATGTAAGGTAAAATGGTACCATACAGTGGGGCAGAATGTAACAACAGCTAGAAGGAGAGCTAGAAAAATGACATCTACCACAGTCTGTACACAGGCCATAGTACATATTAACAATACACACACTGCCGACATTCACCATCACTACACAGACTTCAGTACTGTACAAACATCCACAGGATTTCCAGGGTATGGCATTAAGTGTAACCCCTACTGTACATGACATGTGTAGCACTCTGATATATCACTGGCTTGTTATCAGATATGATGACACTATTTACGGTGTACAGCACATATGCACCACTTCATGTACGACATCTGTACAAAGGTTGACAGAGGTGTGGCTGACAGCACATACACAGGGCCAGTATAGACATGTTGCTGTGATACCCTCATTAATCTACCATTGTAACGGGGTTTGTAGCAACATATGTCCAATGAGGGATATGTAGTCAGTAACTGTTATGGCCTTCACCATCTACAGAATGCAATCCTCACACTACCTTCTGCATTCCACGGAGAGAAGCATCGTGGCTAACACATGACACCAAAGGCACAACACTGCCCAGTCTGCAGATGACCCTGCAGATGGGGATTCCTCATATACATGGAACTGACATGGCAGGTATTACTACATGTATGACAGGCATATCCAGACAAACACTGTTAATCCAACATTACTCCATATGCAGTATAGCAGCACTTACAGTTTGTAGTCAGGTCAGGCACATCCCCCTCTTGTTTGTTGCCCTCTTCCCACAGTGTATGTTGTTAGAGGTAAATCCCCAACCCATCTGATATGCTGTTTGCCAAATGACAGTTCTAGCTCCTGCTCACAGTGACAGACAAGGGCCAACACCACCAGAATGTTCCCAGATATTGGGAGTGTGTTTCCATGCAATTGGCTATGGGAATGTTACCACAACTGTTCCACATGTAATCGACTAGGGAAGGGCTGTAATTCATGCAGAGGCCATCAGCTGATCATGAGCATCACGTTAAATGCACATGCTGCTGCTTAAGCAATGCAGGTGTGGCCCTCCACATCCACCCAAGAGGGAGTGGGGGAGGCAGACAGAAGTGAATACATGTCAAGGAGGGGTGGGAGGGTAAAACCAATGCATGTTTGTGTCACACACCTACCAGCACAAGGTATCAAACACCCAACAGCTATGTAATGCTATCACAGTTCAATGTTGTTATTGGATGCGCCACATGAGTTATCTGGTGGGGAGCACTAAGAACATATATGTGATGGTGAGTGACATCTGCAACAGGG
>NC_056733.1:1129720166-1129952666 GCF_019279795.1 Protopterus annectens
TCAGGTACTCCAGTTCAGTCTGTAGTCTTACCTATCCTGCTGGCTAGGGCTTACCAGTGTAGTACAGATCCTAGCTTTGTTTACCTACATATTAGTGTCTGACTTCCTAGCCTTCACAACTTCCATCCGACTGCCTGGCCTGCTGCAGTCTGTCTGCGTAGGCCTGGGGGAGGGGTTAACCATAGGGCACATTCAGAGGCGATAGTACAGCATTTGTTTGTGTTTGTCTTCACCTGTCCTGCTGGCTGAGACTGTTGCTGGGTATGTGATCCTTCCTGATTGGTATGTGTGGCTCTTATGGACACCCCTGTCACTCAGGCCATTTTCTGCAGTGGGTTTTGTCACCCTGTGTAGTACTGGCTACTGTGGTGACTCCAGTATGTGTTACAGATCTCATGCTGCCACTATGGGTGTCTACTCTCTGCTGTCTTGACATCCAGCCACCCAAGTCTCTTGCATGTTCACATCCATACCATAGCTACAGGTAAAAACACATTCTACTCCATTTGGCAATTGGTAGGTTGATTGACTTACCTTGAGGGTGTGCCGGACTTGAGGATGGTGCTAGAGGGCTGCTTATGTCGGATGCACATAGTACACCCCCTATACATGGTTGGGCACAGGTAGTGTCATGTTTGGCATCCCTTTTACTGTCAGTGCAAGTCAGAGAGAGAGGTGTCATTCCCTGGGGCCCTACTGTGTCAGTGCATATGCTATGCGCTGCCTCTTTGCCAAGACCAGGGCATACTGGGCACACCCCTTCTGCCTACTGGGGCAGGCTCAGGTTGTTCCTCCTCTGAGTCACTCTGTACCTGTACAGGCCTTGGCATTGGTGGGGGGCTGTGTGGCCCTGGCCCATGCTGTTCCTGCTGCAGCTGTTAACGGAGGATCATATTGTGCAGCATAGCACATACCATTACTATTTGGGTGCATGTAGCTGGTGAATACTGCAGGGCTCCACCGGATGTGTCCAGACACTGGAACCGTGACCTGAGCATCCCAAACACATGCTCTATTATATGTCTGGCCTGTGTGTGTGCATTATTATGGTGTCATTGTTCAGGTGTGTGTGCATTTCTGATGGGTGTCATCAGCCATGGCTCCAGTGGGTACCCAGCATACCCCACTAGGTGACCATAGGGGATGTCCACATCGGCAAATCTGTGGTACAGCTGTGTCAGTTGCCATATGTGTGAATCGTCATAGCTTCCAGGGCAGCCAGCACACACATTCAGTATAATGCCCTGGGCATCACATACGACCTGGCAGTTGATGAAGGGGATGCCCCTGTGGTTGATGTAGGCCCTACCCTGCTCATTGGGTGGTGCTTTGATGCATAAGTGTGTGCAGTCTATAGCACCCACTACCCCAGGGTAGTTAGCTATTTGGTGGAAGAGACGCATATTGCGGGTCAAAACCTCACGTGTGTTGAGGAAATATACGTGATCACTGGCTGCTGACATGGCATCCAGGAAATGGTGGAATACTCTGGATGCTGATGCCTGTGAGATGCCCATGTTATCCCCAGTTGTAGTTTGGGAGGTACCTGTGGCTAGTATACCTAGGCCTAGACATACCTTGGTATTCACTGGGATGGGTTCCCCTCGGCCAGTGTAGTGTGTCAGGTGTGGCCTTTACAGCTCAACGATTTGTTGTAGGAGGTCTCTGTCCACCCTATAGCGCTCCACTATCTCCAGCTCATGTAGCCCCTGGTAGGTTACCCTGGGTCTGTACACTCTTCTCTGTCTCCTCGCTGTGGGTTGTTCGGCAGCACTGACATCCTCACCACCCTCAGTCTCTTGCACATGTTGTTCTATGTTGCATGCTGCAGCCCTTCTCATTTTGTAGATTTGGTTTTAAAATTTCCCCGCTTGTATACACTGGTGGTGTAGAGTGTGGAAAAACCAGGGGGGTAGGTGTTTGCTTGGTTTATAGTGTTGTTCTGGGCTGAGCTGGTCTGCTTCCTGTGTGATTAGCTGATTCTGATACATTTCACCTGGTAGCTCTGCTAGTTCTCCTTGATTACCTTCCTACTGCTGTTTTCCCTTCCCATTGCCTCCCTGTTTAGGCCCGTGTGCGTGCCGCACAAACGGAGTGCTCAAATTTGCACGGAACTGCTTTTTCCTGGTTTAACTTCCTTTTTCTTCCTGTAAAACCCAGTGTGCGGCGCGCACACCCGCCTACACTTTGTAAAGAGTGCTAGGCAGGTTTAGACACACCCCTAGCTTAGATGTGGTAAGCTAGGAGCAATCCCGAGCCACAGATCTCCAATCCACTTGCAGTATGCCTGACTCACACCCCCATGATGTTACCTATATCCTAGTCTTGTACCTAGCTATTTATACTCTTACACTCTTGGGACCTGCCTCACACCCTAGGAAAATCTGGGATTCACTAACCTTTCCCTCATTTGCATAGGATTGCCTGCTAATTCATAGTTACATGTCCCACATTGAGCCTCCCCCATTAGCAACCATTACTCACTGGCCAGGTTGTCTTCTGCCTGCCATTGACTTGTATGGCAGAATACTGATTTTAGTTAGCATGCTTATTTTAGGTTTATTTTATTATTTTCCCCCCGATCCCATTTGTGCGTCACTGCCCTATGCTTAACCAGGTGAGCTCGGCGAAAAGAAAATTAAAAGTTGTATATTTTTTTTTACAGTTTGCAATGCCAATGGCCTTCTACTTGGACATTGGCATGCTTCCTCAATGATATGCAGCCTTTATTTGGAGCTGTCATAGCTCCATTTTGTAGATTGCAAAACTGTACTCAGTTACTAACCGAGTACATTTCTGCACACTCATCCTGCGCGGACAGCTGCCAGCTTCCAGGATCACATATTACCCTCATTTGCATGGTTTTCACCTGCAAATGAAGGTAATTTGCATACAGGAGTTCGGTCCGTGCAGGATTAGCCTAAGAGCTCACGTTCACGTCCCGGGAAGTCGTTCCTGGATCGCACATTAGCCATATTGCCAAAAATAGCTCTTAAACTAATCCTGCATGCTATAAAGGGCTTCGTAAATCCAGGGGAAAGATAATACAATGGCAATAAAACATTATCTTGCTATAATATTCATTTTTGTAATGGCGCTTCTACTCCCACTGTGCTAAAAGAGGACAGGTATAAGCGAGGGCAAAGCCATTCTTATTCTAGGGCCATTTATGATAAAACAGAAAAGAGCTGTTGTTTAAAATGAAATCAGTTGAAGTGCATAAAACATTGCCTTCCTTAAGGCTTATTGGAATGCTTAAATAGAACCTCTAAGGCAGTCTATACCTTTATTGATTGGAATGCAACTGTACAGTGTCGCTATATCCTACAGCAATCTTCCATGGTGGTGTGCATTGAGTTGTTCAGCCTTTCAGGAAAATGTCATGAATCTCAAATATGTGAATATACATATAGCAAAAAGGTTTTCATTTTTTCACCCCCATATTTGGCTAAGGATTTTCTCTTCAACCGACTTTCAGAAACAGTACTATAGAAAGGTCGGTTCTCCTTATTTCTATGAATTTTAGGAATGCAAAAGTAGCCATATTTGGAAAAACGGTACTTGGCAAACATTATACATATCCAAAGGCATGTTACCACTTAGAAGTAATTCACCTAAAATGCTGCATATTGCTTTGTAAGCCGCAATCATCTCAGATGCCTAGCTCAGCATCATGGGATGCAATCAACTTAATGGCTGTGATGTAATCAGCCTGACTCATAATCACAGTGCCACTGACTTGGTCAGCATTTACAATTCTATGAATTGTCCTGCAGTAAAATCAGTAAAGCTCTTTCAACAAATGTAAAATTATAATATTTATACGTATTAGGCTTGTTGCACACTAAGAGGTTCTCCAGTTCGATTCTTGGCTGGGGTGACTTCTGTGTAGAGTCTACATGTCCTCCCTGTGGTCGCGTGGGTTTCCTCTGGGTGCTCTGGTTTCCTCCAACATCCCAAAGACATGCTGTAGGTGGATTGGACACTCTAAATTGGCCCTAGGCATGAGTGTGTGCGTGTGTGTACCTTCTGTGAAAAGTTGGGCGGCAGGCTGGCAACTCGACACCGTAAAACTCCACTGCCAATGATGAGTGGACAGGTGATCTGCTGTGGCAACCCCTAACTGGGAAAAGCCGGAAGAAGAAGAAGAAGGCTTGTTGCACACTGCTCTAATTTCAGTGCTTCAAAAGTAGCTAAGGTTGCATGGGCAAAGGTTTCAAACCTGAGACTTTCTGAACTGATTTTTAACCCTGTTTAATCATTATTTATTTGCTTCACTGAAAGTTTTTTTCTTAAACTATTTCTACTACTCCAACATTTTTCTGGCCTCTGTAAATAATGTAAATAGTTGATTTAGTTTTGTTGTGGTTAAAAGTTGTCTGTTCGGTATAACCAATGTATTAGACAATTATTCTCTTATTTTATCCTTAAAAAATATTGGAAAAAAAGTAGCTAAAATACTGCTTAACAATAAATTAAAGCAACTGCATTTACTTTAGTGTAGTTCACTTTGATGGAAAGAGCTGTGCCTAATAAAATGTTAAATTCAAATGACAAGTAAACAGTTTTAAATTAGTTGAGGTCTCAGTTGGACATGTCCTACACACATGCACAAAAGGAAACATTTAAACAGAACTTTTTATTTATCAGTAGTCAGACATGTATTGATTTAGTTGCTAAAGTCTGATTAAAACTATATTTTTTATCTTGTTTTGATATCACATTCTCCTGCATTTCCCCCTTCTGTGGGTAGCGTTTAACCCCCTATTTGTGTTGGAGGAAGACCTTATCAGGTTCTGGTCCACCTCTTGAAACTCCTGTGGTGATCTGATTGAATAGAAACTAAATTCAGACCTGAGAGAGGGTGCTGAAGATGAGCTGCAGCCAGTTGCAGGGATCTCTGCAGCTGAAACTCTCAGTCCAATGGCCAGAAAAGCCACAGTATCCGAAAACTGATTCACAGTTACTTTTGACATAGCAATCTCAGAAGTGCCATGATGGCTTTTGTTAGCTTGGTTGCTAAATTTGTTTCTAATGCTATATGCAGGAAAATGTACATGTCTTTTTATCTCAATCCAGCTTTCTAACATTTCTCTGTTTAATGGTACTTTTATGATGATGTACACACTGTAAAATGATATTCCAATTTCCACAGTGTTGTTGACCTAAATTGGCTTCAATGAGTTCATGTTAAGACTCTAACTCACCTTTAATTGTATTTAATTTTATTTCATAATGATTGTAAAGAAAAGTTCAAAACCCATCTTGCCACGTAACTCATTTAATTTATGAAATAATGGATCCCCTCCATTTTTCATTTGAAACTGTCAAATCTCATTCTCTTAGGAACTCTTTTGACTCAAATGCGTTTCTCAAAATAAGTGATGTCCCACATAACTTTCAGAGTAATAGCAAACACAACTCTAAAAAAATTCTGGATAGCTATTAAAGATATCATGCAGCCTGGCCATAAAATCAAACCCAAGCCTTCTCCAAATAACTCATCACTCAAAACCGCAATACAGTTACACTCTTATTTTATAGACAGTGTAGAATCTCTAACCAGGGATTTTCTAACATCTAATCCTATTCCTGTTCAGTAGCCACATATCACCGTATCAACTTTCACCTTCAAACCTGTGCCCACATCTTATATGAAACTACTCTTAAACAAACTCAAACCATGTATTACTTCAGCTGATGAGCTTCTAAGTGAATACCTTAAAATAGCATCTGATACCATTGCCTACCGTGTCTCAATCCTTAAAAATAGGTCAGTTCAGGAATCCCACATTCTCTTTTTCTCTAGAAAAAGTCACAAATTGCCCCACTGAACAAAGCACTAAATTCAACAGACATTGCTAACATTAGGCCTATAGCAATCTAATCCCCCTCTTCAAATACTTAAAAAAGTGTATTCAAAAACAATTACTAAACTATCTACTGCAGGAAGAACTCCTGTCCCCTACACAACATGGTTTCCATGCTTCCCATAGTACAAACAACACACTTCTAATTTATACAAATACTGTCAATAAAGCTAGAGATAATGACAACCTAGTCTCCTCCTTATTTCTAGACTTGTCTAAAGCCTTTGACACAGTTTGTCACAGCAAACTTCTACTTCTTATGTCCTCAGTAGGTCTCTCTGTTAGCCCACCTTCTGTGGTTCAAAAGCTACTTATCTACTAGGTATCAGTCAGTAAAATGGCACACCACCCACTCTCCATACCTCCCAGACATCACCGGTGTACCACAAGGCTCAATCCTTGGTTTCCCCTTCTTTAACATTCTCACCAACACCCTCCACCCATCCACACAAAGACCTCCTTAACACAGTATGCAGATATCTCCACACTCATTTGCTTGTCTGTCAGTGTGGCACACCTCCAAAAAATTACTCAGGAAGCTTTAAAAGCAAGTGAAATGTGACTTTATAACTCTCAACTCATACTCAAATCTAAAAAAAACCAGCAAACTACTACTTTCCCCCCAAATCCCTCTCCTGTGAAACAAACAAAATTTAAAGTCTGCTCTCTTGATAATACAATCATTGAAGTGACTTGTCATGGCAACTTATAAGGGATGATAGTGGATGATAATCTTAAATTCGACCAACATATACAAAAATACACAAGAAAAGCTCATCAAAAACTAGGTATGCTTCATAGAGCTAAAAACTTTCTCCTGATGAAACTAAAGCTACACTTGCCACTACTTATGTCCTCCCCATGCTTCATTATGGTGCTCCCATCCTTACCAACTTTCAGGTGTCACAAAAATCAAAACTTGAACAATGCAACAAGGTTGCTAAATTTGCAGCAAATACCCCTTTCAGAACCCACCACTGTATAACATAAAAAAGCCTAAAATGTTTAGAACTACCCCATCAACTAACATGTACACAGCTTCTTACGACCATTAAAATTATCCAGAATCCATCTGCTTGTCCAGCAATAAATACCATTTACACAAGTATGTTCCTAGTTGGGTATTATGATCCATTGACCAAAAACCCCTGTCTATCCACAAACCTATCAGATCTATTGGGCATTGTCTGTACTCGTACCATGTTGCTAAGGCCTGGAACTCCTTATCTCCATCCATCATGGCAATACCATCCCTCCTACCCTTCAAACCAAAGAATTCATAGAGAAAAGCGTGTTCTGTTCATGCTCAGCACCAGGATAAAGTTTTTTCCCTAAAAGTGAAGAAATGTATATTCATACCTCACATCTTACTCTCCCTTCTTCACTCACATCCTTACTTCTATCAGTTTTTCTCCCCTGGCTTTCTCTCTAAATACCATAAGTCTGCTTTTGTCTCACCTCATAGTGCAATTCCTGTTTGTATTATACTAACATACCTTTGATTTCTCTATAAACTAGCTAAAATGTCTCTATTAAATCACTGTCATATAATATCTATCAATTCTTAACCAATGTTTTCATGTTGTATTATTTAAACTGTATTTGATTTTTGTACTATTTTTAAAAACTGTAAATTTTTTTTCTTAAAATGATTTTTAATATTTTGGAGTTTTTCTCCTGGGCCTCCACTGAAAATAGACTCCTGCCAAGTTGGACTTTCCCAGTAATCAAATATCAATAAATAAATAAGTGACTTCTGTTTGAAAAGCGTATTTCCCAACAGTTTTAAAATATTTCACAAGTCAATAATCCCTTCAATGAAGTTTCTTTTCTTAGTGCAGCCATTTCTGGCCTGTACAATCATCATGTTATCCTGCCTCAATTTAAATGCTACCAGCAGTGTTTGACACATTCCAGTTTCACCCATCTAGAGATTATTGATCATTCCACTTGACTGGGTGATTGTATGTCTCTTGATTGACATGTGTCATTCACACATGAAATTGTTGGGGATATATAGCCTTCCCAATCCTGCGAAGACCAAAGTATGTATAGTACTTTCTATACTTCCTACAGGGACCTCTCAGAGACCAAGTGGGGACATCACAGGTATTTCATGCTGCTACATTTCTAGAATACTCAACAATTTCTTTGATATAACACGTTGATAACTGGAGTATTAATTTATTAATTTATATTTGTTTTCTGGAGTAGAGCACTGATCTGGTCAGAGGTTGGCATAATAGTTAAGGTATTTAAGACACAAGGTACAGGGGTTGATTTTCACATTGGGTAATTGACTAGAATTAACACAGCACACAAGGGTGGTTAGCCTAATACTAATCTATGATCTCCATTGTCTTTTTTCAGACTCAGCTCAGGACCAGTGTCTGGTTAAGTGACTTTCTCAGTGTCACATAGTTAGGTAAATGGAAGCTGAGGGAATCAAACCTTGCACCACTGGACCACAAGAAACAGCTCGTTAACAGCTGTTAAAGTAATTGCAACAGTTTACAGTATCGTAAAATTTCCCAGCACACCACAGGAAACTGATAACATCGTTTAGTTATTTTTATTTGTTAATCTTGTCAGAATACTGATCCAGATGGGTCATTTCCATGCTCAACTTGGTGGATTATAATAAAAAGAAAATGCTAAAGCTGACAATTTCAAATGGATGCATGCAAAATTATAAATACTGAAGAACGTTTTACAAACAATGAGCCAGCACGTTAATTAAAAAAAATAAATAACTAAATGTTCAACTACCAGCATTTAAAATTTACAAAAAGGGCTCAAAATGCAGCATATATACTAATTATTCAAATATGCAATACATACATTTAGGTGTTCTGGTGAGAGGGAAGGTAGAAGGAAGAAAAAGTTATGTTAGGATGAAAGGAATGTACGGAGAAGAGAGAACAAGGGGGTTGGGGGTTCAGGCATAGAGTCACAGGGAACAAGGGGTGGTGGGGGGGTTCAGGGATAGAGTCACAGAGAACAAGGGGTGGTGGGGGGGTTCAGGGATAGAGTAACAGAGAACAAGGGGTGGTGGGGGGTCAGGGATAGAGTCACAGAGAACAAGGGGTGGTGGTGGGGGATTTCAGGGGTAGCATCACAGAGTATATATGAAGTAAATGAGAACTTGGAAGGAGAGTCACAAATGGCCTCCATAAAGTTGACCACCTCCATCAGGTACAGGGTGCCACAGACTACAGACATGCAGCAATAAATTCCCCACCTAGCCCACAGCCAAAAGGACTGTGAACAGGAAGGGCTGCCATTCGATGAACTGACGAGCAGTGCATGGCGTGCAGGGGATTGTAACCCATTTCCCCTCACATCACCCAAGCATTTTGCTTGATTCACATATATGGCACACATCTCAAACACATTGCTGTTTCCTCCAAATTGAATTTCCACAGGGCCATATAGTTGCTAAATCCAATCAGCTGCACAACTACCTCCACTAGATGAGGTGGGGGCATTACATAGCAATGAGGCCAAAGTGGCCACATAAAGTCCACATGCATGTACCCTGATTATAACATAGTGGCAGTGCAGTGGAACACTGATCAAGCAAGATGCATGTAATGTACATATTTCCCACATTTGCCATACAGAGGGACAAGAGGGAGGAGTGTTTCAAAGTCATAATCATGTGCACAGCTAGCAAGGAACACAATGACACATATATCTATAGTCACTAGGGGGTGTGCCTGTCAGAGAGATTGGGTCTCAAGGTAGATTTCATTCTGTATCATATACTGTGTCTTCCAATGAAGGGATTGTAGTCCCAGTATGTATATGGCTTGTTACAGAGTTGGGCATCCTAGATGAGAGAAATATTGTGTAGTACACAATTTTTTTCATTTCTTCCTGCGACATGTTTGGGATGCAACTACATAACTATGATCTGTAGCCATTATGCTGGATTATCATCCACTCGGTTGGCGCAGTGGTGCAGGGGTAGCATTGTCGCCTCACAGCAAGAGGTCCCCCAGTTCGATTCTTGGCTGGGGTGCCTTCTGTGTGGAGTCTGCATGTCCTCCCTGTGTTTGTGTGGGTTTCCTCCAGCTGCTCTGGTTTCCTCCCACAATTCAAAAACATGCATCTGGAGCATTTCTCCCTGGGCTTCCCCTAAAAATTGGCTTCATTCCAAGACGGACTTTCCCAGTAAACAAATGTTAAATAAATAATAACAAAAATAAAATAAATCACATTGTGGTTTCTCCTGACATGGATGGTGCGTGACTGTGGGAATGTGACTTTGATGAGATCTGCACATGATGTGTACTGCCAATGAAGGTCAAAGGTCATGGCCTCCCATGATGGGGGTGTTGGAGCATGACACATATCCAGATGTTGTTAAGGACTGAGCCCCTGGTACATGCCTTCCCCCAACATCAGACAGCAGTGCCACTTAATGTGGTGACAGTGATACTGACTCATCTCGATGGTGGTGGACATGTAAGCTCTGTATGCCACCACAAACCTCAGGAGATCAATTCTTACAGTGTCATGGGCCTCTGTGTTGGCACAGTTGCCACATAACATAGCAATGAAATCCATGCTACTCTGGGCTGCAATGGATTGTGCATGAGTGATGTAATGTCAAATCTGCTAATGTATACCAAATGACTTATAATACCGGATAGCACTGGATGCACTTGCAAGGCTGCAAAATGGTTTGTATACCCACCTCAGATACAGTGTGTGAATATACTTCTACAGCTGCAGAGGGAGCAGTTGTAGGAGCCATGATGGTTCTCTCTCCCACTGGGGATTGGGAGCATTCACACCTTATGGCCTTGTGTTGATGTTGTTTGAAGTTGCACAGTCAGACTGTACTGGTGAAGAAGCACACCCAGGATGGAGACAGACAATGCCACTGTGCCATCCGTTTGCAGCTCAATTATGTCCTGCAACAATCAGCCACCAACACAGGCCTATTGTTGTGTCCCAGTTTCTGCAGGTATTATGCAGCTGTACTCTGCACTGTCAATACACAATAAAGGAATATCAGAGTGACCATAAGTACCTGTGCCAAAATCTTAACCGTGAGGCATACATGCTAAGGGTATTCATTCAAGATGTACCATACTTACCCAGCCTACCCAACATGCCATGTACCATACTAACCCAAGCTACCCATCATGCCACATACCATACTAACCCAGCCTACCCATCATTTCATGAACCATACTACCCAGCCTACCCATCATGCCACACACCATACTAATCCAGGATACCAATTATGCTACATACTATACTAACCCAGCCTACCCATCAAGCCACATACCATACTAACCCAGGCTACCCACCATGCCATACTAACATGCCTGAATACTTAATGTTCTCAAAACAATACAAAGCCAACAGCTGTTGGGTTAGCGTACAGTGTCTATGAGCAGTGCTACGTTGCAGTGATCTGGTGCAAGAAGTACTGACCTGATGCATCATGCACAGAGACATGTGAGTGGTGGGGCCATCTTTAAGTCAGTATCCACTTCTCCAGAGATAAACATACAATCCGTGTCCCCTGAAGGAACACCAAAATCTCCTCTGGCTTTATCAGCCATGTCACCTTGTTGCTTCCAGGTATCCCTAGTGTCCAAACTCTCAGCTGTCATGGAACATGCTCATGCCTTGGCATGGTGTAACGGCTCAGTAACATGCTTACACCCTGGTAAAATGCACGAGTGCATTTAGGTCATGGACTACTGTCTTCCACACCTGATCATGTAATAGCTGGTCAGCATTATCACTAACAGGTGACTTCCATGAGGCCAGCTACTTGTAGCATATCATCATTTTCAGAAGGGCTGAAACTTTCCTACCTCCACCATCTATCATGTACTCCAGACATGAAATCTTCTCTGAACATATAACATCAACATATAGATTCTGTGCTGTTTGCATTGGTAGAATGACAGCTACATTCAAAGTGGTAAGTTACTCTTAACATACACTAATCTAAGGGACAGTTGTGTGGGCATATTATATGAGAGTTACTGGAAAAGGTGGGCTAATACATGCAGCAGGCATACATGGAACAGTGTATGTATAGGATAAGGCAGGCATACTTTCTGTCAGCAGATGGGGTCATCTTGGTAATTACCAGTAATATGGAGCTACTGTACTATGGTGTAGGGACATATGTGAAGGCATATGACTGCTGTATTCACCAGGAAATCCCAGCATATACATTTGAAAGGCCATAACTGTTCCACAATTGTGGCAGCCATGTAGAAGAACAGATTATCCTGATACTGCAGGCTACCATGTTTCCCATAACTGCTACAGCCATGAGAGACATGCAAGTACACATATGCCTGTAGTCAGATACTGGTGATGAAAATTCCAGTCAACACCAGTTAGGAAAAGAGGAGAAAACTGCTTACCACACATTTGTAGAGTACTGCGTACCTCTTCATTCTACTAATAGGGCCAAACACTGGTTACCACACAGTTTTACAGTACTGTGTACGTCTTTACACTACCTATAGGGCACAAACACTGGTTACCACACACTTTTGGAGAACTGTATACCTCTTCACACTACCTATAGAGCTAACACTGGTTACCACACTCTTTTAGAGTACTGCGTACTTATTAACACTACCTATAGGGCTGAACACTGGCTACCACACACTTTTAGAATACTGTGCAGCTCCTCACACTATCTTAAGGGCCAAACACTGGTTACCACACACTTTTAGAGTACTGTGTACCTATTCACACTACCTATAGGGCCATACACTGGTTACCACACACTTTTGAAGTATGGTATACCTGTTTACAATACCTACAGGGCCAAACACTGGTTACCTTATACTTTTAGAGTACTGTGTCCCTCTTAACACTACCTATAGAACCAAACACTGGTTACCACACACTTTTAGAGTACTGCGTACTTATTAACACTACCTATAGGGCCAAACACTGGCTACCATACACTTTTAGAATACTGTGTAGCTCCTCACACTATTTTAAGGGCCAAACACTGGTTACCACACACTTTCAGAGTACTGCATACTTATTAACACTACCTATAGGGCCAAACACTGGCTACCACACACTTTTAAAATACTGTGTAGCTCCTCACACTATCTTAAGGGCCAAACACTGGTTACCACACACTTTTAGAGTAGTGTGTACCTCTTCACACTACCTATAGGGCCAAACACTGGTTACCACACACTTTTGGAGGACGGTATACCTGTTTACAATATCTACAGGGCCAAACACTGGTTACCTTACACTTTTAGAGTACTGTGTCCCTCTTAACACTACCTATAGAACCAAACACTGGTTACCTCACACTTTTAAAATACTGCGTACCTGTTCACACTACCTATAAGGCGAAACACTTGTTACCAAACACTTTTAGAGTACTGTGTAACCAAGGTGATCATTTTTGGTACGGGACCTAAACCGGGACACTTAAGTTGCAACCTGTTTATAAAAAAAAGATCTTTCATGCTAAGTGAAGACCAGCATGCTCCAAAAACCTAAATGCAATCATCTAGAATAAAAGCAATTCTTCCACAAAAACAAATTAAATCCACAGGGACAACCAGGTACCTTGAGATACACGAAGGAATCCAAATATATAGAAAAATAGAGGCAGGCTGCAGGTCTCTTCCAAAATCTTTATTCACAGATAACACAAGCGCTTTCACCAACTGGCTTCTTCAGGTGTATACAAGAACTAAAAACATCCCTAAATTTATACTATGTATCTCTCAATTATCCAATTGAGCACTTAAAGTGATACCAAACCTTAAAAGACTTAAACAGCACTTTCATACAATATATATATATATATATATATATATATATATATATATATATATATATATACATAAAACCTTAAATAAAGCATACTAATACTTCTTTTACACAGGGGGTAAAACATACTAAAATCTATAAGACACATACATCAATGTATACAATTAAAAATTCAACATCAAAATGACTACCTACGTAAAGCCCTATTTTTTAAAAAAGGTTTTAGTGGTACATGGTCATTTAGGCCATGTCCATAATCAGCTCTCAATTTAGCTATCCATTTCAATTCCAAATTCTCTGTTTGTACCCTAACATCACCACCCCTTATATTTTCAAAATATCTATCTATCACCCTAAAAACAAACTGATGTTCTATGATAGTTTCTTTAACATGTTTAGCCAAAGCATTAAACAGACTTCCTTTTTTAATATGATAAATATGTTCTCTGATTCTATCTTTTAACATTCTATCTGTTTTATCCACGTAAAATTTGTTACAAATTTTACAAGTAGCCAGGTAAACTAAATGTGAAGAATCATATCTAGCATTAATACTAAAACTAAATAGTCTGCCTGTATCAGGATGTACAAATTCACCATCTGTATTTACATACTTACAGTACTGGCATTTAAAGCAAGGTCTAGTGCCTTTATTATTATTAAATGAAACAAAATTTCTAGGGCCACACAATTGCCTTTTCAAGGATTTTTTATTCTTAAAGGTGAACTCAGGAAATGCACCTATAAACTTACTTATTTGCCTATCTGACGTTAGAATATTCCAATGCTTATTAATAATGTTCGTATAGCATCTAATATCTCTTGAATAACTAAAACATAATTTAAGTGATTGTGCTTTTTTAACATGACCTTTAACACTATCTTCTGTCTGTTTAGAAAAATGGGGTTTGGCCCTACTGTGTCTAACACTTTTTACTGCATTAATACTACAATCAATTAATTTTTGATCATAACCTCTATCCAGCAACTCAGTTTCCACTGTGTTTAATTGCCTCGCAAAATCATCATCCATAGCATTAAGCCTGGAAGCTCTAAATGCTTGATTTTGAGTCACATTTTTAAAAATAAACTGAGGATGCATACTGTCCCTCCTAAGTAAACTATTAACATGACATTCTTTCTTAAACATTTTAATACTCAGGTCACAGTTTCTGGTCTGCATAATCAAAACATCCAAGAAACTTATTTCTTTATTTGAAAAGTTCAAAGTAAACTTAAGGAAACTTGTTGAGGCATCAATGTAATCAGCAAATAATTTAAAATTTTCAATACAGCCCCCCCCCCCCCCCCCCCATATCATGAAAAGGCCATCTACAAATCTACGGTAGAACAATATATCTTTTATAAAATCATTTTTCATCAAAAATTCTTTCTCCCATTTTAACATTACCGCATTGGCATAGCTGTTCGCACAAGACGTTCCCATAGCAACGCCTTGGCACTGACAAAAAAATCTTGTCTTTGTATACAAAGACATTGTTCTCTAAAACAAGATTCAATAACTCATATATCA
Organism: Protopterus annectens; assembly: GCF_019279795.1. Taxonomy (NCBI): domain Eukaryota; kingdom Metazoa; phylum Chordata; order Ceratodontiformes; family Protopteridae; genus Protopterus; species Protopterus annectens. Next base: position 1,129,735,365 of record NC_056733.1, read on the forward strand.
ACTCAATCTTATTGCAGTCATAATTCCCACTATTATACATTAAATCAGCTACACTCTTAATTCCATAATCATTGGGTATAACTGTGAATAACGATACAACATCAAATGTAACAAGCAATACTTGAATACAAAGAAACTGATTTACCTGTGTTAATTCATCAGAAAGGTGACGAGGCACAATTTACATCTGAGGGGAGTGGTTCAATGACTGCAGAGTTAGGTTGTAACCCGGCTTCATCTGACAATATTGTCAATAGGAAAAGAACGGTTACTATCCAGGCGCAAGTGCATAATAGAACAAATGGAAGCATACAAAATGAATTTGATTAAGAACTTCATCCTGCCTCTCCTTTTTTGGAGGGTACTCGACCAGTGGGTCTGCAATTTCCATTACCAACCAGGAGTCGCTCGAACAGCAGAGGAAGAGGTCGGCAGAGCCAGTCTCAGATAAGGGGAAGAAGTGCAACCAGACAAAAAAGGAAACAAACGGACAGTATGGTGAGTTCATACACCATAAAAAAAGCGTTTTTAAACAACAAAAGTTAGTCATAAATTTATCACAATATGTTTTGTCAGATAATGAGCTCAAAGTTCTGGAAAAAGGGTTATCCTTTATTACTACAATGGACACTGATATCACTGAAGTAGTTTTAGATATTAAAATGTTTGCTAGAAACCTTATGTTGAAAATGATGTTTGCGAATGATAATATGAATAGTGAATTTGTGTATAGTAAACCCAGATGTTTTATACCTAACATGAATCCATTGATTTCTGTATTTGAAAAAATATGTATCGATGATGTATACAAAAAGTTTTATGAACAGGAAATGCTAGGCAATAAGAATAAATGGCACAATTTAACTAGGGATGAATGTACTGCCTTGAAAAATTTAAGAATTAATAACTCTATTATGATACATCCTGCTGACAAAGGAGGACCCATAGTAGTCTTAGACAAGGAAGATTATGATAGGAGAATGTTTCATCTCTTGGATGATAGAGTTTTTTGTAAACCTATCACTTTGTCAGGTTAACAAAATGATTAAACATGTACATGAACAGTTAAAATTGATGGTAGATAATAACATTTTAGATGGGAAACTTTCTCAATATTTTCTTATTGCTAAACCTACTATCCCAATGATACAAGGATTACCCAAGCTACATAAAAGCAAAGATAATCCACCAATGAGACCAATTGTGTCTGGTAGGAAGTGGTGTACTGAGGCAATTTCAATTTATTTGGAAAAAACTTTGAGAATTCTTATAAATATCTTGGACCACATTCTTAAAGATATTGAACAATTTGTTAAGGACTTATATAAGTTCTGTGAAGACATCACAAGTAAACAAGTATTGCTTGTTACATTTGATGTTGTATCGTTATTCACAGTTATACCCAATGATTATGGAATTAAGAGTGTAGCTGATTTAATGTATAATAGTGGGAATTATGACTGCAATAAGATTGAGTTGATATGTAAGTTACTGAATATTGTTTTAGAGAACAATGTCTTTGTATACAAAGACAAGATTTTTTGGCAATGCCAAGGCATTGCTATGGGAACGTCTTCTGCGAACAGCTATGCCAATGCGGTAATGTTAAAATGGGAGAAAGAGTTTTTTATGAGAAATTATTTTATAAAAGATATATTGTTCTACCGTAGATTTGTGGATGACCTTTTCATGATATGGGGGGGGCTCTATTGAAAAATTAAAATTATTTGCTGATTAAATTGATGCCTCAACAAGTTTTCTTAAGTTTACTTTGAACTTTTCAAATAAAGAAATAAGTTTCTTGGATGTTTTGATTATGCAGACCAGAAATGGTGACCTGAGTATTAAAATGTTTAAGAAAGAATGTCATGTTAATAGTTTACTTAGGAGGGACAGTATGCATCCTCAGTTTATTTTTAAAAATGTGACTCAAAATCAAGCATTTAGAGCTTCCAGGCTTAATGCTATGGATGATGATTTTGCGATGCAATTAAACACAGCGGAAACTGACTTGTTGGATAGAGGTTATGATCAAAAATTAATTGATTGTAGTATTAATGCAGTAAAAAGTGTGAGATACAGTAGGGCCAACCCCTATTTTTCTAAACAGACAGAAGATAGTGTTAAAGGTCATGTTAAAAAAGCACAATCACTTAAATTATGTTTTAGTTATTCAAGAGATATTAGATGCTACACGAACATTATTAATAAGCATTGGAATATTCTAACGTCAGATAGGCAAATAAGTAAGTTTATAGGTGCATTTCCTGAGTTCACCTTTAGGAATAAAAAATCCTTGAAAAGGCAATTGTGTGGCCCTAGAAATTTTGTTTCATTTAATAATAATAAAGGCACTAGACCTTGCTTTAAATGTCAGTACTGTATGTATGTAAATACAGATAGTGAATTTGTACATCCTGATACAGGCAGACTGTTTAGTTTTAGTATTAATGCTAGATGTGATTCTTCACATTTAGTTTACCTGGCTACTTGTAAAATTTGTAACAAATTTTACGTGGGTAAAACAGATAGAATGTTAAAAGATAGAGTTAAACATGTTAAAGAAACTAGCATAGAACATCATTTTGTTTTTAGGGTGATAGATAGATATTTTGAAAATATAAGGGGAGGTGATGTTAGGGTACAAACAGAGAATTTGGAATTGAAATGGATAGTTAAATTGAGAGCTGATGATGGACATGGCTTAAATTACCATGTACCACTAAAACCTTTTTTAAAAAATAGGGCTTTACGTAGGTAGTCATTTTGATGTTGAATTTTTAATTGTATACACTGATGTATGTGTCTTATAGATTTTACTATGTTTTAATGTGTAAAAGAAGTATTAGTATGCTTTATTTAAGGCTTTATGTACATATATATATATATATATATATATATATATATATATATATATATATATATATATATATATATTGTATGAAAGTGCTGTTTTAGTCTTTTATGGTTTGGTATCACTTTAAGTGCTCAATTGGATAACTGAGAGATACATAGTATAAATGTAGGGATGTTTTTAGTTCTTGTATACACCTGAAGAAGCCAGTTGGTGAAAGAGCTTGTGTTATCTGTGAATTAAGCTTTTGGAAGAGACCTGCAGCCTGCCTCTATTTTTCTATATATCTAGAATAAAAGGACATCATCTTCATCCCTATAATCCTCTCCCTAGTCATGCATTTCAGCATTCTGCTGGATGCCAGGATTGGTACCAGCACATTTGACAAGATTAGTCAAAAAACTTTAATAAACTCAAGTTTTAAAGAACAGTGAATCTGTGCAGTTGTGGTAATAAGACAGTTTTGACTTGCCTGAAGTCTGTGCAGTCTCACAGGTACTTTATTTGCAACAGTGAGGGAATTAGGATGCAGGAAAGAGACTGTCCCCTCATGCAAAATAAAATTTGACATTGTGTGCTGTTATCCTTATTTTTCTTGTCTACTGTTATCCCGCTCATGGAATTACTGGTAATCCAAGTTCTGTTGATCTTTTATACCGCTCTCTCACTATACAAAATGGTTAAGCCTGAATATAAAATTTAGACATTTTTTCCCCTCCATTCATCCTAGGGGAAATTCTAATATACAAAATGCCTCCAAATTCAACACAAAATGTACTACCTTTGTGTTATTTAACTTATTCACTCCAATGGAGCTCAGGAAGTTTACACTGTAACTTCCAATGGGCAGAGCCTAAGCCTTTTGACAGAATCAAATCAAATAAATGTTCATATCTCTGGAACCATAGGGATTATGAAGGAAGTATAAATGGCAAACTCTTCAGCACAACCTATTTTTATAGTAGTAGTATTCTTTAGGTTCTAGATCTTAAACATGAATTTTATAAGTCACAGTAAACAAAGTAACTATTACATGTGTAATATTTTGTAAACAACTTACAATATCTCAGCAACCACTCAAGTTACATAGATACTGTCAGCAGCATTTTATTCATCTAGATGAGACCTTTCATATGAAGCTAAGGAGTTCTTCTATCTGTGTTACTTGGTTGAGATATTTAGAAAAATGTGAGAATTATATCTATATAAATTAATATAATAAAAAAAAAACAGCAGTTAATATCTAGTTACCTGCAGTAGACAGAGGTCAAATATTAATGCAGTTGAGCTTGCTATTGTGTAAGCTTTAAGATGAAATCTTTTAAAACCTTGTACAGAGCATGGTTTTGAACTGCGGTGGTGGTGCTGCGGTAGCGTTGTCGCCTCACAGATAGACGTCTCATTCGATTCTCAGCTAGAGCGTCTTCTGTGTGGAGACATGCGTGAATAGGCGTACCTTCTTTGAAGGTTGTGCGTCAGGGCTGGCAGCTCAGCACGTCAAAATCTACTGCAAATCATTAGCGGACCGGAGTTCCGCTGTGGCGACCCCTGACCAGGAAAAGCCAAAAGACACAACAACAACAACAACAGAGCATGGTTTTGGAATTATAAATGTAAATATGAACAAGCAATATTTGATGTCTAGATGTGTTCCGTAGGAGTTAACTGCAGATGCAGCTGAAGGCATCACTCAGATGTAATGAGTTAACTGCGCTCAAGCATTCATGTGCCCACCAATTTTGCAAACAGTGACACTTATCCCTCCAATCTTAAATTCAGTAAACAGACTGGACTTACCCAGAAATATCACTGATCAATTCCAAATGTAAATGAAGTGAAACCACAGAAAATCACTCAGACATAGCTACAGAGTTCCTCCTCCACACTTCTAACCACTGCCCTTGGCCTCTTATCAGCTCTTATATGGTTTCTTAGTTTTCTAAGCACTCACCAATCTGATTCCTACACCCTACTACCTTCCACTAAGGCACTGTATCAAATGCCTTAATGAAGTTTGTATACACTGCATCCACTAGACTTCTCAATTAGTTTTATAACTGTGCCATTAGTTAGTAATACATAATGTTGTTTTTTATTAAAATGAAATAAGTTTACATTTAAAACACTTTGTTAAAAAATAACACAGAAAAGTGCTAGATAAAAAAAACATTGTTATAAAGGATGCTACATCTATACTGCAACAGATCTCCAATTCTAACACATCTCAAAAGATCAACATAGCAAGACAAATGTGCTGCACATATATCTGCAAATCTCTCAGTTACTACTTCTTTATCTAACATGTCAGCTTTTCAAATACAAATACAAACCTTATCCAATTGAGGCATATAACTTTACAGCTGTGGACATTCCCAAACGTTAAGGTGACAGCTAAGCTTCTTACACATCGAAAATCCCTCATCATCTTTACACAACTCCTGTCCCATTTTTTTACACATTTGTAGGGGTCTAAACTGGGATATTTTTGTGTCCCAAAGACAATGTTTGGGATTCTGGGACAGAGACTTTCAAACTGGGACTGTCCCGGAAAAACTGGGACCATTGGTCACCTTGTGTGTACTTCTTAACACTACCGATAGGGCCAAACACTGGCTACCACACACTTTTAGAGTACTGTGCACTTCTTCACACTCCTATAGGACCAAACACCTGTTACCTCACACTTTTAGAATACTATATACCTCTTCATTTTACCTAGAGGGCCAAACACTGGTTACCACACACTTTCAGAGTACTCTGTACCTCTTCACAGTACCTATGGAGCAAACCTATTGTAACCACATGCTTTTAGAGTAGTGTGTACCCCTTCATGCTATCTAGAGGGCCATACCCTGCTACTGCTCCTGCTACTGCAGTACATCTGCCCAAATGCGTGTGACGTAGCCTAGAACTTGACAGCGCACCTCCAGTACTTTACAAGCTTATAACAATGTTACTAGTAAATTCTGCATAGGCTGTGCCTTAAACTGCACTAAAAGTTCAATGGTGATAGAATTGTCTCTATTCCAGTTTGTGCTTTAGTGCTTTTATGTTCTTCTTATCATTTACTTGCTTGCTTTCTGTATCTGCCCCATCCCCCACTAAAGTTTCTGAAAGAGCTCCAATATTGCCCTTATTTCATTGTACACCTCTGTAGCTAGTCTGCTTCATCCATCCATCCTCAACCCCTTTTCCAATTTTGCACATGGGGTCAGGGCTAGTCTGCTTATTCCATGAAATGTTTTCCAGTCCTCCTGCCATTTTGCTGTTGTTGTTTTCTAAGGCTGTGTGTCTGCCCTCCACCCCTTATGGTTATCTGATTTCCAAAGACCCTCCCTCCCCTCTTTTATTGCTATTGACTGTTGTATAAGCTGTTTATGTACCCTTCCCACCCATTGTTATCCATGGACCCATGATACTGACTACCCACCTAGAAAATCAGTGTTGTTCCTGAGTAAACCTCCTTTACTACATACTGCCTCCTGCTCATTTCCTTAGAGCTCAACAAAGCTTGGAGTCTTAGCCTGCATTCCAGAAGTGGTCTACTTGTATCTAGTGGCATTCAGGCAAAGTTAAATACCTTTGATTGCTAAATCACACTTATTTTCAGTGATCGCTTTTGTTTTCTGCTTTTATGTGGGCATGTCGCTGAATTTTTTTCCAACAAAAACATTGTTCTTCCTGTTCCTGTTACTGTGTTGAAATTACCTTCAGCAAGGGATTTCCAACTAGTTATTTAAGTGGTGTGTGTAAGCACTGTACTTGTGGGTTTACTGTGTTTTTACATCATGAGCACTGGGTATATTCATCTTGTGGTAGGAGATGTTTGCTTGGTCTATCTGAGTTGGGAATACACAAAAGGACTCATAGTGTAATCATTGTATCGGTCCAAGGTCTCATTATTTCATTTTCTGTTTTTCTCTGTGATGCAATAAAGTTTGCATGTTTGTATGGGTTAGCAGTGCCCTGTACAGTAACAAACACCAAGAAGGTAAATTTTCTCTGAAAAATTAATAAAACTGTAACCAGTCAAGAAGCAATATAGTGCAAATACCTTGTTCTCCAACAAGCTTAGAGCAGCTAGTTGGGCCTTGAGTGGCAAGATCTACAGCTTTAGTAAATTTTGGTATTGTATAAACATTTGAGTCAGCAGAATTTAGTACTTATTAGCTTAACCTGCCCCAATAAAGCACCCTTATTAGTCTGCACAAACAAAACAACCTTAGCATCCTTCTAACCCCAATATGCTACCTCCTTGTAGCTCACATATCAAAAGACTGAACAGTATGGATGTGCAATTTTCTAACTTCTCTGTAGCCAGCTTGGTGGATATGGGCATCTTGAGACAATGTAGCAATTGTCTCATGTTTACTGACAACCATCGAATCCTTAAAGAATCAGAACTGTAAGTGAGGGGTTTAATTACACAATGACACTGAAAGCTAAACTCTGGCATACAAGTGCACATCAGGTTGTTGAAAACATGCACGCAACACCCACCTCACATAGAACACAACATAAAGATAGACTAAATATGCTGAGACACTTAAAATCCATCTTTCTAAGCAACAACGATCATCTAGACTGCCCGCTGTCAAAGCTATGTCTCAACAAGCCCAAAGGCACTCAGATAAAACAACACACATACTGTCACTCTCACTGTAACCCCAAACATGGAGCCCCTAAGGCAAGCAAACACACTTTGTACGACTCTCATCACAAGGACTCCATTATAGGATATACTGATTCCCCTCTAACCAGGTTGAACAAGGTGTAAATAACCTGAGTTGTACGTCCCTGGACTATATGAAGAGAGACATAATGGAGCATTTAGACTGTGTGTCTCAGGCTGGTATGAGCCTGGCACTGAGCAGCATATTACCATCACCAAGGATAACATCACAATATGAGCAAAAAGTGACCAATTTCAACAACTGGCTGTCTTTTTGATGTCATTCTAAGGAGATCCAATATTTGACAGCATGGAAGGACATCCTCAACAGAGCGGCTTTGTCATGGATAGTCTGTAGCTTTCCCCTTTAGTCTTTTAAACACTGGCTAAGGCTTTGTTGGCCCCCATAGAACCTTTTTCAGGTAATACCAAATTGACAATGTCACCAAGAAAATCAGTCCAGCGGAACCTCTTGGTGATACTGATCAATGCCAGGAGACTAAATAAAAATCTACACTCCCTCCAAGCCCTCCAGACACCTGATAATATAGATATCTGTACAGTTACCGAGACACAGTTTAAAGCAGCAGAGAGTACCCGGGCATGGTTTCAGTGCCTTCCACACTTTTATACCATTAGCTGCACAGACAAGGGTGAAAGGTGGAGGCTTCTCAATATACAGCTATAATGAGCATATCTCTAGGCAGGTCCAACAGGATGACATGTTAGAATTCCTCCACGTGCCGATCACCATGGACAAAATCTTGTACCATGTCCAAATCAGCTATAGCTCACTCTCCATGTCCCACGAAGGTCACAATGCATACTTGGACCTACTGGAGACATTCAACCTAACACCCTACTTATGGGAGAATTTCATTACCCCTCTATATGGGTATCCTACATGGCTTCAAATCCACAGGCACAGAGATTCCTAGACTTCATAAATGCAAACAAACTTGAGTAAATAGTAAATATGGCCACTAGAGGCTCCAACATACTAGACCTCGTGCTCACAAAATTGGGGGAGTGCTGTACATCCCCCAATGTCTTGGCTTCCCTTGTAAAATCTGACCAGAAGGCTGTCTCCTTCAAAATCAACTTCCATAATGCCATTAAAACTGCTAACAGTTTTCTAAAGCAGATTACCTGTTACTAAGTGATGGTTTGTCAAAATTCAGTGCCCCTCCAAACCACAAGAACACACCAGCCTATGCTGAATTACACTGAGAAACTCTGTACAACCATGTCAATGGCAGCATAAAGGCTGTTGTACCCACCAGAAGTAAGCCAGGAGTTTATGTTACCACCACAGAAATTAACTCAAAGAGTAATCCACTGTATAATATGAAGAAACCACCAATGACCACAACTTAAAAACAAAAACTTGTTTAATAATCCACAACAAAGTGCTTTCATCCCATAACATGCACATGACTTCTTCAGAGTTAAAAGATGCACACATACACAGTAAGTTTAAACAGTGTTGCTAAAACTTCAGTCCCCCAGAAAACTCATCAATCAACAAGTTAATTAGTTAATTGAAAAACCTAATGAGATAGTGGTTTGTGTCTTTAAGTTTTTCAATTAACTAATTAACTTGTTGATTGATGAGTTAACTTGTTGTTTTCTGGCTTTTGTTCTTCAAGTTTTATCAGTTCCTACCAGAAGTAAACCCAGAACTTCCCCAGAAACAAACCACCCTGGTGGCATCCCAAATTAAACAAACAGGATCTGCAACAAAAGAAAAAACTTATGGCAAAAGTCAGAAAGGATAACTCCCATAAAGATAAAAACTCTCTCATCAAAATAAATAAGTAACTAAGAGGCTAATTAGGTCAAGCAAAGCCAAATCTGAGGTTACAAAACCTTCCCAGGTGAAAAGATAACTATAAGGCCTTCTATGGGTATGTCAGAAACCTCAAGGGCAACACACAGCAATGTGCTAAACTGGTGGTTATTGGTGCCACATTCACTGAGCCTGACGATACTGTGAGCCTGTTAGTGAACAAATTCAGTTCCAACTTTACCCTCCTTTCACCCCATCCATCCCCCCAATAATACCCTCAAATATAACTTCTCTAATTATAACTAAGGATCATGTACTGGTTGCCTTCACTAATACCAAGAACACAGCCTCAATAGGCCCTGATAACATGCTAGGATGCCTCCTGAATAGTTTAACATATGACTTACCATGAGCCCTGGAGTCATTATTTGACTATAATCTTAAAACAGGCTTTGTGTGCCACGTGAGTGGAAGACTGGGACAATCATCCCCCTTCATAAAGAGGACCTTAAACAGATCCTGGAAACTACAGACCCATTAGTCTGACTAGTCTTATTTACAAAACAATGGAAAGCATTTTATGGCAATTATCAACAAGGACATAATAGATCCTGAGACACAGGATTCATCCCAATTTGGCTTTACCAGTGGAAGGTCAAGCTTACTGAATCTGGTGGACTTCTTTGAAAAGGTCACAAAGCAATGGTTGAGGGGAAAACTATGCCTAGATCTGACTAAGGCATTTGATACAATACCACACTCAGGCATTGTCAACACGCTTAAAGAACTAGGTATAGACCCATTTATAACACACTGGATAGATAGCTGGCTCACTGATAGGACCCAGGAGGTTAGAATCACTGAGGCCACCTCCACAAAGAGGCTGGTCACCAGTGTTGTGCCCCAGGGCTCTGTGCTAGGCCCACTCATTTTTGGCATCTACTTCTTGGATTTAAAGGCCTCCAAGTTTGCAGATGACTGCAAACTGGGAGCAGTCATTGAATCTCCTCAAGACCAGAACACCCTAAAACAAGGTCTAATAAAGACAAACACTTGGAGCCAAAGCCATGGCCATGGCTTAAAACAATACAAAGAAATGCATTGTAGTACCTTTTGGAAAGTCTGCCATTCGGGTATCGTGTCATCAATAAAACACCCTTAAAAGTTGATTCACTAGCCAGTGATCTGGAAACTCATGTAGATAGTAACATATCCTTTGACAAACATATGTCCAAGGTAGTTAGAAGATCCTTCTATGCTGGTCAACATATAAGCAAGAGCATGGCATCTAGGTCCATAGAGGTCATCATACCTCTATACTCAGTTTTCATTAGGCCCATCATAGATTGTAATGTCCCCTTCAGTATATACTGTACCTCGCCAGACACATTCCACAAGTGGAACATCCACAAAGGTTTCTTACAAAAAAAATTCAAGGACTAAATACAATGCCCCACACTGATTGCCTCAAATCCCTGTCTCTTTACTCCGTATCATACAGAATTATGAGAGGTGATCCTTGCCTGGCATACAGGGAATCCCTGGATCCTGTTTTGATAAATCTTTTACATATCCACAAAACAAACAGAATAAGAACTACCTGATTAAAGAACCTAAATTTTGCTTGCACCATAAATAGGACATGTTGGAGAGACAGATATGTTTCTCAGAGAAATCTCATTCTCTGGAACAGGCTGCCCATCCATGTAAACAGAGTTTGTCTCTATTCCTATGCTTATTTAAGGACAGCCTGGAGCTGTGGGTGGGTAATCAGAAATTTTCCCCTGTCTGGCTCCTATGTCCAAATATAAATCAAATTTATTGGACACATTTGGGTTGTACAGATAGCCTTTTAGGAGTCATAGTGGTCATTAGCCTGGTTCTCACCTATGAATCTATGAAGCTATGATTTGTACAGCATATACGTAAATTAGGTCAGGAGGCATGTATGTCTTTGAAACACTACATTGTGCTGCAGTGCACCAGTAACATAAAGTACAGTCTACTGTCTACGCTGTCCTCTAACAGCTTGTGGCCATATGCTTGTAATGGAAACCTGCACAGATGTGATGTTATAGACAAGTTCACAAACACACATTTTGCCACACTCCTCTTTTCTATCATGTATGTGCAGTCACACTGAACTTGGTATGAGACAGATAGCTTTTGGCCTTTGGATCCTATCAGAATGACCTACCCTCCAGCTACCAGGTCAACTTGTCAAACCCAGGTTTTCAGCACCATCCTCAGGAACAAAACTCCTACTCTGACATACCAGCTTACACAAATACAGTAAAATCCCATTATCTGAGAACTCAAGCAACCAGCACTCTCAAGCAACTGGCATTTGATTGGCTCATATGCCTGCATACGAGGCAATCAAAAGTCCCAAAGGGGAGACTCTTCTGTTCAATGCAGAAAAGCATGTTGTTCCACATTGAACAGAAGAGGCTCTGCTTTGTGATTTTTGATTGGCTCATATGCCGGTATTCAAGCCAATCAAAAATCACAATGCATATCTCAAGCAACCGGAACATACACTTAACCAGCATCTACCAATTCCCCATGGGTGCTGATTAAGTAGAGACATTACTGTACTTTCTTGTGCTTGTAGTACTGACTTGCTGCAGTAAGAGGAGATGCTCATGTAGATGCTCTAGACTGTCCAGATGAGGAGGAACTGGGAGGTGTCCCTGCCTATATCCTCCTCCACATGATAGTGCCATGGACAGCTGCACACTTGGAATTCATATAATGCTGTTGTCAGAATTAATAATGCTGCAAAGCCAGTTTTGCTATTTAAACAGCTATTTGTAATAGCCATCACTGTTTTTTTTCCTTCTGAATGTTTCTGTATTTCATTTATTATATGAACATATTGAAACAAAAATATTTAGTCTGAAGGAAATGCAGTGAGGTCCTTCTATGATTACCAGAGAATGACATCACCTTTCACCAAAAATGTGCACACTCTCTTAAACAGTCGTGTTTCAAAAATATGATCTTTTGCTAAGAATCCCCAGCTGACTTCAGTCCTTCAAAAATAGAAAGATTAGTCAGCGGGAATTTATTCAACAGCTATTTCTTAAAAACTTTGTAGAAGGTACACTTTAAATGATATCTGTGTAAGCCATCTGTTAATAATTTAGTTTGTATTTATTACAATTATTGAACTGAGAAAACAAAAGCCTTGAAGGCCGAAACACTCCTTCCCAGAGGGGGTCATACCAGGCTCACTGCCAGTAAATTATGGGAAAGGCATGCAATATGGGAACATGAAGTGCACAAATTGGACACAACTGCACAATGTCGACATAGCTGTACAAAACAGCACAGCTACACTTGATAAGAGGCAAGATCATGCCACACCGATTAAGTCTGCACTGATTAAATGAAAGGCATGGGAGGTAGAGTGAAGAAGGGTAGAAACGTGCATAATTCAGATGCAAATGGTGCATTTAAGACATGACTTTATCAGATGTCAGCAAGACATGTAGCATAAAGAATGTCTACTCATAGAATGTAGTATCATATATGACACACACACACACACACACACACACACACACACACACACACACACACACAAACACGCACACACGCACAGATGCACAGACACACAGACACACAGACACAGACACAGACAAACACATGCACAGATGCACAGACACACACACACACACACACACACACACACACACACACACACACACACACACATACGCACACATGCACAAAATGGAACTCATTAAATTCCCTGTGATGGTGATGTACGGTGGATAGAGGCAGTAAGCATATGAATCAAGGTTTACTGCCCCTCTTCACATGCTTGCCCTGGTACAAACACATCCATGCATACAAAACTATAAACATATATGCACATAATTCACTTCTGACAACTACTTTATCAGCTTTGACCTCTAACACACTTGATAGTAGCAATAATCTATTAAAGGTGCCTGAGTTGGGAGAGCATTTACTTCCCTGAGGTTAAACACAAGATACAGAAGATCGTGTACTTCCCTGAGGTTAAACACAAGATACAGAAGATCGTGTACTTCCCTAAGGTTAAACAGAAGATACAGAAGATCGTGTACTTCCCTGAGGTTAAACACAAGATACAGAAGATTGTGTACTTCCCTGAGGTTAAACACAAGATACAGAAGATTGTGTACTTCCCTGAGGTTAAACACAAAATACAGAAGATTGTGTACTTCCCTGAGGTTAAACACAAGATACAGAAGATTGTGTACTTCCCTGAGGTTAAACACAAAATACAGAAGATTGTGCACTTCCCTGAGGTTAAACACAAGATACAGAAGATCGTGTACTTCCCTGAGGTTAAACAAGATAACAGAAGATTGTGTACTTCCCTGAGGTTAAACACAAAATACAGAAGATTGTGTACTTCCCTGAGGTTAAACACAAGATACAGAAGATTGTGTACTTCCCTGAGGTTAAACACAAAATACAGAAGATTGTGCACTTCCCTGAGGTTAAACACAAGATACAGAAGATCGTGTACTTCCCTGAGGTTAAACAAGATAACAGAAGATTGTGTACTTCCTGAGGTTAAACACAAAATACAGAAGATTGTGTACTTCCCTGAGGTTAAACACAAGATAACAGAAGATTGTGTACTTCCCTGAGGTTAAACACAAGATACAGAAGATCGTGTACTTCCCTGAGGTTAAACACAAGATACAGAAGATAATGTACCTCCCTGAGGTTAAACACAAGATACAGAAGATCGTGTACTTCCCTAAGGTTAAACAGAAGATACAGAAGATCGTGTACTTCCCTGATGTTAATCACAAGATACAGAAGATCGTGTACTTCCCTGAGGTTATACACAAAATACAGAAGATTGTGTACTTCCCTGAGGTTAAACACAAGATACAGAAGATCATGCCTATTTAGAGATGCTTACAAGTTCACATATAAACAAGTTCAGCGAGTTTCTTCCTCAGAAAAATAACTGAAGCTCTATAAAGAGTTTGTAGTGCAGAACTACATGGTGTCCCAGTAAACTAGGAGCTGATGTGCACCAGCCATTTGGCAGGTGAGCTGGAATGGAATGGCAGAAGACTGAGGTACATAAAGGGAAGATGAAGAGGTGTAGGTTATGTTACATTATACACTGACTGTCCATTAGCATTCAAAAACGTGCACACTGATTGGTCAGCCCAACCAGCATGCCCATTATAAAATCCATTATATACCAATAGAAAAAAGTCTGGTTGCCTAGGCTTTCTTCTATTAATATATGCTGTGATTCAAGTCAAGAAGTACAAAATCTGAAATCCAGACAGTTTAGAGGTATGAGAGATATGGGGCAGAAATACAAGGTATGCAAAACTAAAGAAACATATCTGATTTTCTTTGCATTTCTGCCCCGTCTCTCTTGTACCTCCAGTCTGTCCAGATTTCAAACTTTCTCTTTTTTTTTCTTTTTAAATAAAGACAGTAGCAATGGAGATCTTCGTTTCTTCATTGCTTCTTTCCCAAACCGCTGATGTACTGCATAAGCATGAGAACGTAAAAAGAAGCAGGGTATCTAAAGAAAACAGAAGAACACCATGGCGCCATTATGCAAAGACATTATTTAGGAAAAGTAAGTCACTTTTTTCTTAACTAATGTCATTGTAGCAATAACCCATGGCTGGGTGTGGGTAATGCTGGATTTACCCACCGTTGGCTTTGCTTGGTCACTTGGGCTTCATCCTCATGACCAAACCACACCAACTGTGGGTAAACCCAGCATTACCTACACTCAGCCATGGGTTATTGCTATATCATTTCATGCTTTCAAATGCTGCTCGAGCAATATCATGCTGTTCCTGCATCTCTGGTAAAATTGACTACACCAGTGGCACTGACCCTAGGATCAACCAATCACCGTTCATTTGAATGCTCATATGCTCAAACTGCAATAAGCGTACCCATATACACTAAAAACGTACACATTACTGAATGTTACAGGAGCATGTTAACAGCAGGAAATTCAAACGACAAAGAACCTTTATTAGTGCACCCTTTCATACCTCTCAACTGTCCCTGATTTTGGATCAAAATTTTTATTTTGTCCTTCCTAAAACTGGTTAATATGAGAGAAAAGGTGGTCAATTACACTTAATAAGCCATCACAATAACGAGACTTATACACTTATCTTTTCTTCAGAAAATGTATTTTCACGTGTTCTTATTCTATCAGTTTCTCAAGTTAGTAGCACTAATATTTTAAAATGTGTTCCTGATTATTTCTGGATTTGTCCCTGATTCTAGAGGTAAAAGACTGACCCCCAGATTTACTATTCCTCTGTGCAGGACTAGCTTATTCCTGCATGGAGGCTGCCATTTAGGAGCAGGATGGCAGCGTGCCATGCATAGTAATGAGACACGCTGCCCGAGCTCCTAGGCTTACATGGAGCATGTAAGAGTGCAGGGGGCGTGTCTGAAAGCAGAGCTCTCAGAATATACACTCCCCTGCAATGAAGAAAAGCAGAAAGTGATACGAAATAAGTGGGACCGCTCATAGGTGACAGCATATCCCCACCAACAGTCCCCCTCATGTACAACAGCAACAGTATACATAAATAAAATGAAGAAACCCTTTTCTTTTTTAATTCCAATTAAAGCTAACCGTAGGTGCGCAGGTGTGTCCATCACTTAGCTACGGTTAATGTAGCTTAAATGGCTGAAGAAGATAACAAGGAAGATATATGCAAATGAAGCAGCATAGCAATAGTGTAGTGGGCAGAGCATTCGCCTTACAAGCAGGCATTCCCAGTTCGAGTTCCCCTACAGCAGATTCCATTTTCCATGGCAGAGCACGTTATGAGTAATATTTATGTTGCACAACCCACTAAATAACATATCTTCATGAGCTGGAGTACTGCAGTAAATGCACATGTGAGGTGTCAGTGTCATAATGAATAAGGCACTAGTAAGCAGGTTTAAGCACAGATAAGCAGTAGCAAGCATATTTAAGCACTAGTAAGCGGGCTTAAGCCCGTTTGCGTGGTAGTAAGCAATGCCTACACTGGTTAAGCAATTCTAAATCTAACTCTCCATAAGTAGATGTAACAGCAGGTTAGCAGTGCTTACCATCACGCAAACCTGCTTATAACTGCTCAAAAGTGCCTTAATCACTCTGTATCCAATGGCCCTTGTTCTGCCCATCAACAAAATAAACAGTCATGCAGGTCTCAAACCCAGGACCCAATACACCATAGTCACAGTAGTTAACCACCAAGCCATTATAGAAGTACAGAAGAATGAAGTAGCAGCAAACAAGTCCTCACCATAGTAAAATCAAACAACCTGTGAAAGGAATCAGTATACAGACATATGTGCCAACCCACTACATAACATAAATATGTGAACTGGAGTACAGCAGTAAGCACAGAAGTGAGGTGTAATTGTAAAAGAGTGTTGAAGTCCCCAATAAAACACAAGGACCCCATAGAGTGTACGTACACATTAATCATGGATACCAGGCAGATATATAAGATGTAATGAATAAGAAATCAATGCCATGCGATAGCCTTTTCTGATCGTTTGTAGTCATTTAAAGCTGTTTTAAGTGTATTTTTTACTGTTTTTGCCTTATCTTTTCAAAAAAACAAAAACATTCCTTGTTTCCTACCTTTCTAAGCTAGTATAATCCAGTTTTCAGGCTAGTGCTAAATTCAGGGCTGTGTTACAAGTTTCTGAGTTGCCCACACCTTACTTGGATAAAAAGAAGTTTCTCTGTTCACCTGTGGGAGAGGGGAGCTTTGAGCAGCCTATATGTCCATGGAGGAGTGGTTCCAGCCCAGAAGTTAATAGGTTATTGGCCATTTTGGGCTAATTTCTATCTCTTTTATTTCCCTGTTATAAAAAACGCGTTTGCACAGTTTTGTGCGCCGGGCAGCGCCGGTTAGCTAGGGTTAAATTATTCCCGGCTCCACTAAGTCTCCTTTTCAGTTTTTCCCTTGCAGCTAGTCTAACTTTCAACCTAAGCACTGAAAAAGCAACCTACAGCGCAGCACTTGCTCAGACCTAATAGCAAGCACTAATATACCCTGACACTTGATTGCCCAGTAGGGCAAGGCTCTTTTTTCACCCCTCACTTACCAAGCAACTATGCAGCTCACCCTACTATTCAGGCATGATCAAAGGGCAATTTCAGGTGTACTCTCCAGTCCAGCTGGTGAATCTGGGTATCCTGAGGCAATGTTATAACTGCCTCATGTACACAGACAACCCTCTCCTCTTACCACAAAATGCTAACATATGCGAGAGATGTTTATACAGCCAAACTGGAGGCTAAGCTGTCTCCACCCAAGACTGGAACAGACAGTCAAAAGGAGAAGGTTAACACTTGCACCACACCTCCAGCCACACATAGACCTACTAAACCAGCACTGGCAAAGAATACACATAAATACACAAAATCATACTCGGAGGCTCTAAATAAAAACCTACAAAAGCATCAGAGACCTCCAAAGCAGACACCCAAACAACCTGCACCTCCCGTCACAAACCAGACAACACACAAAACACAAAATCAGTGTGCCGCACAATCACAGGCCTTAAGGTGAAATAACATACCTAACACACTAGTAATAGGAGAATCTATAGTCAGGCACACTGATGTCCCACTCACTAGGCTGAACAAGCAGAAGGTTACTGTTAGCTGCCTGTCGGGAGCCAGAATCCACTAGATATCACAAGCACTCAGGTCACTCCAGAACAAGTACAAATATGACTCTGTCATTGTTCATGTTGGTGTGAATGACCTGAGACATACCTCCCTGGACTAAATGAAAAGAGACATGGAAGAGCTCTCTGATCTTGTAGCCCAGGCTGATATGACCCTGAGTAGCATCCTGCTCTCACCAAGAATGATACCTTAGTATAAAGAAAGAATTATCAATTTCAACAATTGGCTAAGCTTCTGGTGTCATTCAAAGAAGATCCAGTGTCTGTCAGCCTGGGATGACATGCTCGACAAGCTGCGTTGCTTCACAAGAGATGGCTTGCATCTGTCACCCCTAGGCTTTTGAATACTAACCAAGGCTCTCGCTGCCCCCATAGTGCCTTTTTTAGGCAAGACTCAAAAGTCAAACCAACCTCCATAACAGCACAATTAACAAAAAACTTAGGGTTATGCTACTCATTGCCAGGAGTTTAAATCTCAAAATGCATGTGCTCGAAGCACTCCTCAGTATGGAGAATGTCTACATCTGTGCAGTAACTGAAACCTAGTTCAAGGCTCCAGAAAGCACCCCAGCACTACTGGGTTACAACTCATATCACATGTTTTGGCCACAGAACACAGACCAAAACACAAAAGCAGGGGGTATATCCATATTCATCAAGGATACCTACACCTCCAGGTTAGTGGCACAGCATGACACCTCTGAGATCATCCATGTGCAACTAACATCGGGCAAATCTGCAATGCAAATTGTGGCCTGCTACAGATCACATCACCCTCCATGACCCAGGACCACCACTCCACCTTTCTGGAGAAACTGGAAAACATGAAGGTCCTACCGAACACCCTGATATTGGGTGATTTCAATTACACTACCATTAACTGGGAAAACTACTCAGGTACAAACTCCCAGGGCCAGCGCTTCCCAGAATTCATCAACTCAAATGCCCTGGATCAGCTGGTAAACTCCCCTACCAGAGTTGAAAACCTATTGGACCTAGTCATCACCAACATGGGCGACAGGTGTTCCACACCGGAGGTCAACTCGTCACTAGTTAGATCAGACCATAAACTAATCACTCTGGATGTCCACACCCCCCCACCCCCAACTAAGTAAACCACAGTAAAATAACTTTTCTAAAGCAAACTTCACCTTACTTAAGACAGAGGCGGTAAGTTTCACAGCCCCCATGCTAAAGGATAATGCTGCCCAAGATGCAGAAACCTTTACAAATGCACTCTATGAGCACCTACAAGGATGCATGGATCATGCCATCCCTAGCAAAAACAAGACTCACTCCTCTAAGAGAAGGAAACCAGTCTGGTGGACCCCTGCCATAAACAGGCTATACAGTAGAAGGAGGAAACTAGTTCAGAAAAAAGCAAATCCCAAGAAGGAAAGACATCCCTAATCAGTATCAGTAAGAAACTAAGGTCCTTCATAAAATCATCCAAGGCTAACACTGAAAGAAAAATAGCCAAGGATTCAAAAGATAACAACAAAGACTTCTTTAGCTATGTTAAGAATTTAAGTGGCAACTCGCAGATATGCACTGAACTAGTGCAAAATAGCACAAAATATACTAAACCTACTAATATTGCCAACATCCTGGCAGATAGATTCAGTGCAAACTTCACCCCCCCCTCTCACCCTCAAAAGGGCCCACAACAATATCGGAAAAGTGTAGTGTCTTGGAAATCACAGACACACAGGTGAAAACAGCCCTTTCAAAAGCCAAAAACATAGCATCAATGGGGCCAGATGGTGTCCCAAGCTGCGTCTTGCACGAACTACAGAAAAAACTAACCCCCCACTTAAAAACGCTGTTCAACCTCAGCCTCTCCACAGGCTACGTACCCATAGAATGGCACACAGCAATGGTTATTCCACTCCACAAAGGAGGGGTCACAACTGACCCTGGTAACTATCACCCCATAAGCCTGACTAGCCTGGTCTGCAAGGCTATGGAGTGCATCATCATGGAACTCATTAACAAAGACATTGGGAACCTCCAAACACTTGATCCGACCCAGTTCGGCTTTGTTAAGGGCAGATCATGCCTACTAAACCTGGTTGACTTCTTCGAGAAAGTCACCAAGGCCATAGATGAGGGAAAGGTTGTTCACACAGCCTAACTTGACCTTGGCAAGGCTTTAGACACCATTCCTCACTCGAGTATTACAGAAAAACTCTCCAGCCTGAACATAAACCTCTATGTCACGAGATGGATTGCCAACTGGCTTACAGACAGAACTCACACGGTAAGAATAGCGGGCTCCAGGTCCGACTCTAAACCAGTCACAAGTGGTGTCCCACAAGGCTCAGTCCTGGGACCCCTACTGTTTGGCATATACTTCACAGAAGTGCAGGCAAACACAGGAGAACTATGGCTAACCAAGTTTGCCGATGACTGCAAACTGGGAGCCATAATTCGTTAATGATTTCCACAAAGCTATTCCCAATACCAAAATTGTCCAATACACAGACGACTCTACTTTGATCTGCTCTGCTTCCAGCTTTAAAGAACTCCAATCTCTAACTCAAACCACCTTCACAACCACTGAAAAATGGATGCACCAAAATCACTTCTCACTTAACGGTAACAAAACTAAGATTTTTCTTTTCACCCACTCAAAATCCACCACCACCGAAAAAAATTAATTTCAAATTTCTTGCCTTAACAACTCCATCATTAACACCATTCCCTCCGCTAAACTCCTAGGGGTCACAATCGATGAACACTTAAAATTCAATACCCATATCCAACTTAACATCAAGAATACCCATATAAAACTCCGCCTAATGTACAGAAATAATCAATTTCTCTCCCCTTCTACTCGGCATACCTTAGCTACTACATATCTCCTCCCATCTCTTCTATATGGTGCCCCTCTGCTTACAAATCTATCTTCTACCCTAACCTCCAAACTGGAAGTATGCTACAATAAAATTTCCAAATTTGCCACCAAGGCAAATTCCCTCTCTCATCACTGCACATCCCTACAAACTCTAAATTGGCTTGAACTCCCCAATCAATTAGACTACCTCCAAATTGTCTCAGCCCACAAATTAATCTTTCAACCCACCCTCTACTCCACACTATCCAATATTCGCCAACCTTACACCCCCCCCAGACCCCTTAGATCTTCTAACCAAAACCTTATTTCCGTCCACAAACCCAAATGCCCAGCCGGTCAACTTTTACTCTCCTTTTCCCTTGCTAAAAAATGGAATGCCCTTCCCTGTACCCTTAGGACCTGTGACAATCTACTCTCCTTCAAAACACAACTCCTCTTCTACCTGTATACTCACCGAAAATGTTACTGCACACTTCACTCTATACCTCCCAAGCTCCCCTCTTCCTTCTCTCCTGGCTAACCTTCATACCTTCCATATTTCTCTCTTAGTCATAAATTGTTAATGTAACTAAAAACTACTCCCAACCCTATGCAAATTGCCTATTATCCTCCTGGACTCTTTGTTTAACGTCCAATGTTACTTAATTGAAGGACTACCAACTTGAATGCATTCTATCTATGGTTTGAAAATTCAACCCTTTGTATGTAAATCAATTTTATCTTTGTATTTTATTTGTACTTCTTAATTGTTTGATCATTATGTCTTGTAACATTGTATTATGGAGCTTTTCTCCCCGGGCCTCCACTGAAAATGGGCTCTTTAGCCCAGTGGACCTCCCCGGTCTCCAAACTGGAATAAATAAATAAATAAATAAATAATTGACTCTCAGGCTGACATGGACATCCTCCAAAAGGGCCTTACTGAGATGGACACCTGGTGTCAAAGTCATGGCCTCAAGCTAAGTGCCAAAAAATGCATAGCCATCCCGTTTGGGAAAAAAAAAACACCCACGAATCACCACATAGGTGGCAGCCCCCTTAATACAGAAGAGGTAATAAGAGATCTGGGGACCCAGGTAGATAATAATCAATCCTTTGACAATCATATTGCCAAAGTAGTTAGGAAATCCTTCTATGTGGCCCATCTAATTACTAAAGGGTTCGCATCTAGAAATAAAGAGGTTACAGTGCCCCTCTACTCATCACTCACCAGACCCATCATACAGTACAATGCCCCATTTGGGATGTACCTCACAAGACACTTCCAACAGCTGGAAAGACCACAAAAGTACCTCACCAAGAGGATTATTGGCCTCAAAAATACGTCCTATGCAGTCCAACTGAAAAAACTCCGGCTGTACTCAGTGGCATATCGCTTACTCAGAGGTGATCTCTGCCTGACTTACAAAGCCATATCCAACTCAGAATTGATGGACATGCTCCACCTAAAGAAATCCAAGTCACTGCGACCCCCATGCTCTAGTGAGCTAAACCTCACCACAACAATACATAGAACATGCTGGAGTGACAAAATTCCAAACTACATTTGGCAGAGCCCCTCACTAACACTCTTCAAGAGAAACCTTGACGAGTAGATAGGTAACAGAAAATACATCCCGGGGATCACTTCATTGGCTTTGTTTGGCAGAGGATCAGTTAATTAATCAATGGGGTGGTGAAAGCCAACATACTTTGGCTAGAATTATAAATGCTCTCGAGCAGATAACCTAGTACCTACCTATGAACCTAAGAAAAAGGAAATATAATGCAAAGTTTAATGTAAGCAATGCTATTCATTACACAGGCCAGCATAGGAGGTGTAAGCAATGTGTAGACCAGCTAACTAATTGTGCCCAGTGGTATACCCCTTTAAACAATGCCAACCTTAGTTAAGCAGGTTTTCCCATAACTTAGTCTTTTCAAAACTGGCCAATCATGGAAAAGTGCGGGAAATCAGCCCTACTTAAACCCAAGAGGTGGGAATACATCTCATAACTGGTTGTAGCTTCCCCTTGCAGGCACTATGGCAGTAAGAGGAGAAGGTGTGCACTTTCAGGCATAGCACTGGTACATCCAGGAGTCCAAGGTCATGGCAGAACTCCTTGTCAAAGACCATGATCAGAGACTGCTGCAGGGCCGGTACCAGGGCTCCCAATATAAGGCGGAGGACTGGGACCATCTTGCCTGTAACCTCACCAGTGCCACTGGCATACCCTGAACTGGTGAGCAGGTCAGGCACCACTATGCTGGCCTAAAGTGGCATAAGGAGGACCTCTTGGAGGAGTGGCTCCAATTGGCTAGAGTGGCAGGGGATGTTCCAGCCGTGTGTATTGTTCAAGGCAAGTACTGCATACACTAGAGAATATGGCAGGAAGAGTCTCATATTGTTTGTATGTCAATAAAAGTGTAATATCCTGACAAACCAGGTCTAACTGCTGGACTGCATGTGTATATCCTGGTATCACACGGTAATGTAAATTTGCAATCACGTACTGTTGTATTAAGCACTGTTACCCACACCATGCACCATAAATTGAAACCATAGGTATCACAAGTGATAAGAAACTAAGAGTAATGCTGGTTCAGGGATCCCGAGAGCACCCCAGCACTACCAGGTTATACCTCATACCATGCTTTTCGGCCCCAAAACTTGGACCGAACCACAAAAGGAGGGGGAGTATCGATATTCATCAAAGATACCCACACCTCCAGGTTGGTGGCAAAGCACGAAGCATCAGAGACTATCCATGTGCAACTAACAGTGGGTAAAACTGCCTTCCAGTTTATAGCCTGCTACAGACCACCCTCCCAAACCCAGGAACCCCACTCGGCCTTCCTGGGAACACTGGAAAATATGAAGGTCTCTCCAAACACCATTATATTGGGTGACTTCAACTACCCAAACATAGACTGGGAGCATTACTCTAGCTCAAACACCCTAGCCCAAAGGTTCCTAGAATTTATAAACTCAAATGCTATGGAACAACTTGTTACCACTCCCACAAGAGGGGAAAACATACTGGACCTGATCATCATCAGCATGGGGACTCTATGCTCCAGACCAGAAGTGTATCCCTCACTGGTAAGATTAGACCATAAACTAATCTCACTGGATAATCACATCCCGACCCCACCCCCCGTCCAGAAAACCACAGTGAAAAACTTCTCTAAAGCAAATTTCACACTCCTCAAAACCGAGGTGGAATCCTTCAAAGCCCCCGGGCCTGTGGAAAATACGGCCCAGACCGCAGAATCCTTTATAAACACATTCTATGAACACCTTCAGGAATGCATGGATCATGCGATCCCAAATAAAACCAAGATCCAATCCTCCAAAGGCAGACGTCCTGTCTGGTGGACCCCAGCCATAAACAAACTATATAATAGAAGGAGGAAGCTACTAAATGATAGAGCAAAATCCCAAAAAGGGAAGGCATCACTGATCAGTATTAGCAAAAAACTACGGGCACTCATAAAATCATCTAAGATCAGCTTTGAGAGAAAAATTGCACAGGACACTAAGGATAATCACAAGGCTTTCTTTAGTTATGTTAGGAACCTGGGTGGTAATTCCCAGATATGCTCAGAATTAGTCCAAAATGACAAAAAATACACCGAACTCACAGACATTGCCAACATCCTAGCTGACAGGTTCAGCAAACTCCTCCCCAACAAAAGGGCAAATATCTATCCCAGCAGAGTGTTGCCCCCCTGACATCTCAGATGCTCAGGTAAGAGCCGCCCTCTCCAAAGCAAAAAACACAGCATCAATGGGACCAGACGGTGTCCTGGGCTGCATCCTACATGAACTCCAAGAAGAGCTAAACCCAAACATAAAACTACTGTTCAATCTCAGCCTTACTACAGGATATGTGCCCAAAGAGTGGCGTACAGCAACAGTGGTCCCTCTCCATAAAGGTGGTGCAACGGATCCTGGAAACTATCGCCCATAAGCCTGACTAGCTTGGTCTGCAAAGCTATGGAAAGGATCATCATGGACCTCATAAATAAAGATATTGGGGACCTACAGACACTGGATCCTACCCAGTTTGGCTTTATTAAGGGCAGATCCTGCCTCTTAAACCTGGTTGATTTCTTTGAAACAGTCACCAAGGCCATTGACGAGGGAAGGTGGTCCACACAGCCTACCTGGACCTCGCAAAAAGCCTTCAATACAATACCCCACTTGGGCATTATAGATAAGCTCACCAGCTTAAATATAAACCCCTATGTCACTAGATGGATTGCAAACTGGCTCAAGGACAGAACCCACATGGTTAGAATTGCTGGAGCCATGTCAGACTCCAAACCAGTTACAAGTGGTGTCCCACAAGGCTCAGTCCTGGGACCTCTCTTGTTCGGTATATATTTCTCGGAGGTACAGGCCAACACGGAAGGACTGTGGCTGACCAAGTTCACAGATGACTGCAAACTGGATGCAGGAGTTGGGAGGGTGGCCTAATGGTTAAGGTGTTTGCCTTACAAACAGAAGGTGCAGGGTTTGAGTCTCACAAGGGATAATTGGCTAAGCTTAAAATGGCTCACAAGGGTAGTTTTAGTAGTATCTATCTACCTCTATGAACCTCTATAATCGACTCTCCAGCCGACACAAGCATCCTCCAAAAGGGCCTCATAGAAACAGACAACTGGTGCCAGAGCCATGGACTCAAGCTAAATGCCAAAAAGTGTATAGTCATCCCTTTGGCAAAACAAAGTGCCAGAAATTACCACATAGGTGGTAATCCATTAAGTACAGAAGAAGTAATTAGGGACCTGGGGACCCAAGTTGATAGCAATCTCCCATTTGACAACCACGTGGCCAAAGTGGTTAGAAAAACATTTTATATAGCCCATCTAATCATGAAGGGATTCACATCTAGATCAGGGAGGTCATCATGCCTCTTTACTCATCCCTCATCAGGCCCATAATTGAGTACAATGCCCCTTTTGGGATGTACCTTACCAGACACCTGCAGCAACTGGAAAGACCCCAAAAGTACCTCACCAAGAGAATCAAAGGGCTCAAACAGATGCCATATGCTGCCCGGTTAAAGAAACTCCAGCTCTACTCAGTGGCATACCGCCTGTTCAGAGGCGATCTGTGCCTGACGTATAAAGCCATGTCCAACCCGGAATTAATGGACATGCTGCACCTCAGAAAATCCAAATCCCATCGAGCTATGCGCTCGAGAGGCTTGACCTCAGCACTGAAATAAATAGGACATGCTGGAGGGACAGATTCATAACCCAGAAGCTCCCTTCACTCTGGAATAAAATCCCAGTCCAGGTTAGGCAGAGTCCCTCATTGACTCTCTTCAAGAGGAATCTTGATGAGTGGATGGGAGATCGTAGGTTTACCCCGGGTATCACTTCTGTGTCACTGTTAGACAGAGGCACAGTATACTAACCTCGAAAAAGGGCATAGCAAAATAAATTTAAAATGGGTGGCGAAAGCCAAACACATTCTGGCTAGACTTATAAATGCCCTAGGGCAGATAGCCTAATATGAACCTATGAACCTATAATCCCCAGAGGCCATTTAGTACAACTGAGAGACACATAGATAGTAAGCAGGGAAAATGCAGACAACAAAAACCGAATAGCACATGCAATTGAGATGTGAACTGTAGAGTTTTTAGCACACACAGCCAAGGTACGAATCCTGCCAGTGGTAGTAGTCTGCATACAGAATCATACCCCACAACTGTGCATATATGTCCAGAATGTCAATTAAAGTGGCCCATATCTGTTGCCTATCATCCTGTCCCCCTAGGAAATCAGTGGGATGATCCCAGACGTATAGGCAGCAAACAGGAAATACAACTGATTGTCACACAGCTATGAGAACAAAGCTGACACACTAGCAACTCCCCAATAGCTTATGTGACTAAGAAGCCACATATGTCCCATTTACACCCCAACTTGTCAAGCTGTGGTCATAGTGTGTACAGAAACAGAGTGAGATGTATGTGCATAATATTAATGTGGAATCTGGTACTGTGTGTGGGAACATTCAGGTAGTACTAATAAACATTCCTCCCACAGGTCTGTGAGATACTAACACTGTGCCCAGAATTACAGGAATGATATGCAGTTGCTCTGGATAATGAGGTATTACACATCACTGTTGCCCACACTGTCCTACAACATATAACTGTCTAGGAAATCTGTATAACAGTGTTGTAATACAAGGTCAGAATGCAAAAGCACAGGGGATTAATAAGACAGAAAGCAGATAGGAGCTATACAGCAATGTCTATATAGCAGACACAACTGTAATGGACAGTGTTTAAGTTGTAGCAGACACAGCCATGGTCTGAATCCTGGAAGTGGAATAAGGCTGCATACAGAAACATACCCATACAACTGTACAGATGAGGCCGGAATGTCCAGTATACAGGCCCATATCTGCTGCCTGTCCCCCTGGCAAGTCTGTGGGATGATCCCAGATGTTTAGCCAGCAAACAGGGAATACAAGTGATTGTCGAACATCTATGAGAACACACCTGTCACTGTAGCAACCCCCAAAACTGTTAGGAGAGTAATATTTCAAGTATGTCCTATCTACACTCCCATGTTGTCAAGCTGTGACCAGAGTGTGTACTGTAACAGAGTGAGATGTATGTGCATAATACTAATGTTTAATCTGGAACCTTGTGTGGCAACAGTCAGGTACAAACATTGCTCCCACAGGTACGTCAGATATGAACACTGTGCTGAGAAATACAGACCAGAATAACCTGTACAGGTACTGTTCACACTGGTATTGTAGGGGATTGTGAATGTTGCAGTTTTTCTGAATAATAAAGTATCACTGGTCACTGTCACCCACACTGTGCTACATAATATAAATGTGTAGGAAAGCATGTATATGTGTGTGTCAGGTCACTAAAGGTGGAAGAAGAGGGAAATATTCTAGATATGCCCTGGCACACCAGCATGTGGTCAACACATGGCCAGAGTCTGTGCATAAAAAGTTGGATAGCTATGTGCACAACATCAACCCGGAATCTGCGAGTATGTGTAGAAAGAGTTAGTCTTAACAAACATTCCCTCCACAGGTATACCAGGTAAGAGGTGTATACAGCAGGAAAAAACGGTTCATATGTAACAATAACTACAGCCATATCACTGTCTAAACTAAGGCGTAGTAAGACTTGTAAGGTACAGATAACAGCACTGACTAGGAAAGTAATGTAGACTACAGGAATATAGTAGTTGTTAATTGACATCTTTTTCTCCCCCACCATATCTCCAACAATAATTAACATACCCACCCCAATTGGTATGTACTGACACCTATGTTCTGATAATGTCCAATTGTTTGATAAATATTTTAATGGTCCCATGCATGTGCTATATTGAATTATTCCAACATTGGTGACATGGTGCCATGAATGTACCTGCATGGTGTTCTTATTACCACTGAGGTCCAATATATGCATGTGCTCTGTTTGCTATGCAGCTGTTCCGTATCTGGTGTCTGGGTTAATGGGAATATCTATACATGCTGTTATACCTAACCCTGGAATGTGTTGACTATTACTAACCCACATATGATGATGAAATCTAAACACTATTGCACGCTTGGGAAGGCCGGTCCCAGTGGACCCACCTGTCCCACCTCAGCTGGATGTGGCACTGGGCACCAGCATGACTGATGCCCAACCGGGGACCTACCTGTCCACTGGTCCTGCACCACC
Source organism: Protopterus annectens (assembly GCF_019279795.1). NCBI lineage: Eukaryota > Metazoa > Chordata > Ceratodontiformes > Protopteridae > Protopterus > Protopterus annectens. Next base: position 1,129,763,946 of record NC_056733.1, read on the forward strand.
TTCGGGTGGAACCACTTCAGGGGATGGAGCTTGTCCACCCCCCCGGAGTAGGTGCGGACAGCCATCTTTCACCCATCGCCAGATCGGGGTCATGATGAGTAGAGTGATCAACCAGCAGTTTGGTGATTTTCTATGCCAGCTTGAGGACCACATGTCATGATTAGAGAGTCAGCCTAGCTCTGTGACTCAGCCCCCAGCACAGCCACCTTCAAGGCTGTGAAGGTGCAATGGTGACTGCCCATGGGTGGGGATCTCAGTCCCACTGCTTCCACTATGGGGCTTGTATACTTCCGATTTCCAAACACCCCTCCCCATCAAGGTGTTTACCCCCCACATGTGTCATATACCACACCTGTATGTGTCTCGTTTGTCTTGTCTGTTAACCTACCCAACCTACCTCCCCAAATATACCTACTACCCCTCCCCAACATCCCACTCTCACCTGAAAAAAAAAGGGCAATGTGTTCCCACAAAAAAGATTTCACCCCATACATAGCTGTCCATTTTGCACACGTGTCCACTGGACACATGCAATCTGGTCTAATTGGCATCCCAGGGATTTGTGTGTCCAAATCAACCTCCAAATTCAGTGGATACGCACAGCTGTTGCTGTAGAAGAAATAGGCAGCTATGGACCTTCCCTACATCCTTTCTGCACATCCCTGACTATTTTCCCTACTGTCTTTCTCCTCTTTGTGCCACTTGTTTCACCACTTTCCTATCAACCCCTTTTTCTTTTCTTTGAAAGAAATTAGCACGGGAGTAAGTGGGAGTAAGCACTTTTAAGCAGCAGTAAGCGGGTTTAAGCCTATTTGCACAGGGTAAGCTATCCCCACACAAGTTCAGCAATTTAAAAGCTAACTGAGTATGAGAAACTGTAACCGGAAGTTAGCAGCGCTTACCTCTGCGCAAACACGCGCAAGCCAGCTAAAATGCCTTAATCACTCTGTATCCAATGGCCTGTGTTTTGCCCAGCAATAAAATAAACAGCCTCTGCAAGGCTTAAATCCAGGACCCTGCACTCCATAGCCACAGTGATGTACCATTAAGCCATGTCAGATATATATAACCCTGATGTTTTTAAAAACATATCATCCAGCCCAGTTATTCAACAGTATAGAGATTGCATTCCAACATTTAGATGTATATGTGTGTGTGTAAATATATTAATATCTCAACAGATACAATACATATATATATATATATATATATATATATATATATATATATACACACACACGCACACACACACACACACACACATATATATATATATATATATATATATATATATATATATATATATGTATATATATACATGTAAATGCCTACATCTATAGATATATATGTCTACATCTATATGTATAAATATACACAGCAAGTTACATATATGTAAGCAGATATATAGCTATGTAGGTATATATGAACATAGTTATATATATATAAGCAGATATATATGGACATACAACTGTAGATAACAATGGGAAAATAACTAAGACATATATGTCCACATGCACTGTTAATGGGGTTGAGAGGCCCCAAACAATATACATCTTGTACGAATAGGTATGCCGCCCCACAGCCAAACATGTCCACTCTGCAATACACTACCAAGTGTTGCAGATCCCATAACCAGGACCTGACATGACATGGGTATCCCTAGGATACATATACACAAACACATATATGCAGATACAGATATACACACACATATATAAATATATATATATATATATATATATATATATATATATATATATATATATACATATACAGATATATATCTAATTACACATACACATGCAGAGATATGTACAGTAAGTTAGTTATGTAGTACGTGCACACAATATGGAACAGCCACTATTCCTACAGTTACCACCTTAGCAACTGGAGACTGTAAGAGCCACCCATAGGAATGACATTCATTGCCTGCAACATATACCCGCAGAGATATCAAAGGATATAACACCACACACAGGTGTGCATAAATGGGAAAGCTTTATTTATGTACTATTACAGTTGTATATGCCATGTCATATAACTGTTTAGACATGGACATCCATATAATCTGAGTAATGCTATTGTGAAACAGTAATACTAATACAGTAGTCTGGAAAGGTTAACAAATGTTGCTGTCCAGGCCAAGGCTATCAAGTAGTACAATAGTAAAGACAGACTGGCCCACAGGATACCAAACACTCAGCAGTAAGTAATGCAGGTGTATAGTTCAGCAGCCTCTATCTACACTCTGTAGACAATCCATAGGGGGTAAAGACCTCAGTCGACCAATGGGATGTAACTGTTACATAACAAGGCACAACTGACACCATCACAAGCACACTGACAAACAGAATAGTCTGTATGGCAGGTGGCAGTGGGCCAGCATTTAACCAAGGTGGATTGTATGGTAATGTACATCCATATACCTTAAGGCAGCTCACCCCTGATTGTCTTCAGGACTTTGGGCTTTTAGGATTCTGTAGTGCTCCCATATACATATGTGTGTATATAGATATATGTATACATAGATATATGTATATATAAATATATGTATATATAGCTATATATGTATGCACATCCTATGTGTACAGATATGCCTAGTTATGTTGGTATATATGTAGATATCAATAACTATATGTGCATACATATCTATTCTGATATGCCTACTACTGACAACATACATGTGGATATCCATACATATATGTGCATATGTATCTCTATCTGTATATGTGTAGACATATTTAGTTCTGTATATGTATATATCTGGGTGTTTATTTGTATATCTATGTACATATACATATTCATCTATGTATGTCAATATGTATATCTGTATGTCTATATAGATATCTGGATAAGTATATGTACATATATCATCACCATATGTCCTGAACATGGAGTGTAGCCCTACCTCAGCCCCTGTAGATCCAACTTCATAGTGCAAGGGGATGTCAGGTATGTATAGCAGGTATACTTGTAGAGTATTGCTACTGTCATAGGGATTGTCTTCACAGACATGGCGTGTGTGGGAGGTCACATCTGCTTATAACATGTGCGCCATTGGCTACTGACAGACACCCTAATGACATCATAGTACAGTACCACTGCTAGCGTGTAATGCTCCTGTGGACTACAGCAGAGATAATGGCCAATATATGTGGACAGTCTGACACACTCTGGAAAGTCCAGAGGTATACACATAACCCCTTAGTGCAAGACATGTGGACCAATCTTGACAATGTGGATGTTAGCAGCCATGTAGATGGATAAAACACATAACTACTGGTATAAATTTGCCCACATACGTTATGCATTCACACATACCTGTCTGTCCTGCCACATAATATCCGCTGGCAAGGGGGTGCCATGGCCACATACCACTCACTAGATATTGACATACATCTGTACAGTATCCCACTGCACTGTCTGACATACATGACTGTTATGGTGGTCTGGCAGCAGTACATCTGGCAAGTAACTGGACATTACATCTCATTGGGTAAGTACACTAAGCTGCTAGGCATGTAACATAGCACTGTGCAGGCTACAGGAAGACTGCCTCAACAGTGGCCTATATTTCCTATGGGGGAATGCACAGGTACCTGCACATAGATAGCAGGTTCTACAGCCATGCCACAGCACAGAGTAACATACACCTTGTGTGTACGTGCATCACCACAACCAATGTGAACACAGCCCCAGCTACATAGGGCATGCTAGCATATTATTACAGTATTTGGACTATCTGTTCAACACCAACCTCATATGTGCCACACACACACACACACACACACACACACACACACACACACACACACACACACACACACACACACACACACACACACCCTACATATACTGGGCTGCTACACAGTGTGGTCCACTGCCTGACTGTGGTATGGGACATGTGTGTATGACCCTACAAACACGTAAGCCGATAAGGTAACATACAGTGGAGCAGCATGTAACATCAGATAGAACAGGACCAAGAACAATGACATCTACCACAGTCTTTACACAGGCCAAGGTACATATTAACATTACACACACTGCCGACAATCACCCTAAGTACACAGACCTCAGTACTGTACACACAACCACAGAATGTCCAGGTTATGTCATCAAATATAATCCCTACTATACATTACATGTGTAGGAGTCTGATATCTCACTGGCTTGTTATCAGATATGATGTCAGTAATTATGGTGTACAGTACATATGCACCCCTTACTGCATGACATATGTACAAAGCTTGTCAGGGTTGTGGCTGGAGGCACATACACAGGGCCAATATTGATATGTTGCTGTGATAACCTCATACGTTTACTGTTGTAACAGGGTTTGTTACACCATATATCCTATGAGGGATATGAAGTCAGTAACTCTCACGGCTGTCACCATATACAGACTGCAATCCTCACACAACCTTCTGCAGTTCACAGATAGGTGCTCTGTGGGTAACACCTGAACCAAAAGGCACTGCACATTGGCCAGTCTGCAGATGGCCCTACAGATGGGTGTTCCCTCATAAACTGACATGGCGGGTATGTAAACATGTAGGACAGCCATAACTACATACACTCTGTTAAACCAACATTAGTCCAAATGCAGTATAGCAGCACTTATAGTCTGTAGTCATGTCAGGCACATCCCCCTCCTGTGTGTTGACCTGTTTCCACAGTGTATGTTGTTAGAGGTAACCCCAATCCATCTGAGATGCTGTTTGCCAAACAACAGAACAAGTTCCTGCTCACAGTAAATGAAAGGCTCAACACCAACATGATGTTCCTAGATATTGGTGTGCATTTCCATGCAATTGGCTATGGGAATGTTACCACAGCTGTTCCACATGCAATCAGCTAGATGAGGGCTGCAATTCATGCAGAGGCCATCAGCCGATCCTGAGCATCACTTAAAATACACATGCTGCTGCCTAAGCAAAGCAGGTGTAAGTCTCCACATCTACCAGGGAGGGAGTAAGAGAGGCAGACAGAGGCACAGAAAAGCCAGGGAGGGGGTAGGCGAGTAAAACTTACGCATGGTTGTGTCACACACCTACCAGTACAGGGTATCAAACCCCTGATGAATATGTAGTGCTATCACATGTCCATGCAGTTATTGGATGCACCACATAGATTACATATTGGGGAGCCCTCAGAACGTATATGTGATGGTGAGTGACATCTACAACAGGGATATGGTAGCTATGTGGTAGGTGTAGTACACGTGCCTGCCTGCATGAACAGGTGTCAGCATCAACACAGCCACACTCTCACAGGGATGCACACACATTGCCATACTTGGCAGGGCCAGGAATACAACTCATCACTAGTGGGATTGCCACAACACATTACTGTGCAGGTAGCATATGCACCACAGGGGTCATACGGAGGTTATATGTGCAAAGGGTATGTGGAGGTGTCTCACATCAGACAGCATGCTTCATTATGCCAATGAGGGGTTGTAGTGAGTGTGAATGTGGTCATACACATCATACACCAGTCATCTGGGTGACTATTGCATGTGGCCAATGCTGTGCATTGCTGCCATGTGTATGTGTTCCTTTCCATGATATGGACAGTGTCTGGGATGTGCACACACCCCACATGCATGTACAGTGACATGTGAACTGTACCCTGGGTGTCTGGTCCCATGTTGTGTGCAGATCATTATCATCAGATGTGCCAGTCCCCTCATGCCTCATGCGAACCCAGGTGTATTTCTAGGTGGGATGACACAGCAGCCTTGCAAAGTAGAGCATTTGGTCTACACAGACAGAGTCAGACAGACACACACACACACGCACACACGCACACACACACACACACACACACACACACACACACACACACACACACACACACACACACACACACACACACACACACACACAAACACACACTTGCCAAGTCTGGGTTTAGAACGCCTACCTAACTAATTTATCACACTACAGCAGTACACAGTTATAGGATGTGCTATGGTGATTACTGGGCTACAACTTTCCAAGAGATGTATTTCTAGGTGGATGACATCAGCAGCCTTGCCAAAGTAGAGCATTTGAGTTGTAGGGAGTGTGACTACCCTAAAAAGCATTGTTTTCTACACCAAAAGAGACACACACACACACACACACACACACACACACACACACACACACACACACACACACACACACACACACACACACTTGCCGAGTCTGGGATTAGAACTCCTACCTAACTAATGTATCACACTACAGCAGCATGCAGTTATAGGATGTGCTATGGAGATTACTGGGCAACAACCTTCCCAGAGATGTATTTCTAAGTGGATGACATCAGAAGCCTTACCAAAGTAGAGCATTTGAGTTGTAGGGAGTGTGACTATCCTTAAAAGCATTGCTCTCTACACAGACACAGACACCCACCACACACGCACACACACAAACACACACACACACACACACACACACACACACACACACACACACACACACACACACTTGCGGTGTCTGGGATTGGAGCTCCTGCCTAACTAGTTTATAACACTACAGCATTACGCAGTTATGGGATGTGCCACGGAGATTACTGGGCTACAACTCTCCCAAAGGTGTATTTCACAGTGGATGACCTCAGCAAGCTTGTCATAGTAGGGCTATGGGGAGAGATGTGCGTGTGCATGGGCCATAATCCATTCATCTAGAGGTTGACACACCACATGCGGGCACACACAAGGTCATATTTCACAGGTACGTGTATGCAGCTGCTAGAGTACTACTTCCTTGTACAGTCATGTTGCACAGCTAGCATGTGCACCACAAGCTGACAGATACCAGTAGCTAGTATCTACAGTGAGTGACATCTGAACCTCATGTGGTTGTGGCCCTTTGGCTGTGTGCTGGGTGGGACAAGCCTGGATGGCTGCTTGTCACAGTCACCCTCTTCCACACATCTATGTATGTCTACCTTTGGTTTATTATAGTTTGTTGTCCTTAGATATATGTCCATATTCCTATCCACTGTGTGTGCAAAGCATGTGTGGTGCATACTGAAGAGTGTCTGCACTAACATCTGCAACTGCCAGATATGTCTGGTCCACTGGTGTTTGCAGACATGGCCTTCATGTGTTTGTGTGTGAGCATGCCCAGTATGACCTTTCAGTATATTGTTGACTGACATTGCCTTAAGTGTGTGAGCATGCCCAGTATGCCCGTCTGTACTGAATGTGTGCATCGAGTCCAGGTAGTTTGTACTGTAGTGCCGACCATTGTGTTGTACACCTACAGGCAGCATACTGTTTCTGCAGGGTATCCGTCGATCATTTGGCATTGACTGTTCATTGACTGTTACAACATTTCTACATAGGATGGGGGGGGCACACCTGACTATTTCTACATTTCTACACAGGACTGGGATAGGGCACACCTGACTGTTACTACATTTCTACATAGGATGGGTGGGGCACACCTGACTATTTCTACATTTCTACACAGGACTGGGGTAGGGCACACCTGACTGTTACTAAATTTCTATGTAGGATGGGGGGCACACGTGACTATTTCTATATTTCTACACATGATTGGGGGCATACCTGACTGTTACTACATTTCTACGTAGGATGGGGGGGGGGGCACACCTGACACTTGTGCACATTTGCTATGACTGTACTGGTATGTCTGGTACTCCATTTCATTCTGTATTCTTGCCTATCATGCTGGCTGGAGGCATACCAGTGTACTACAGATCTTAGCCTTGAGTTACCTACATATTAGTTTCTGACTTCCTACCCTTCAGAACTAATGTCCCACTGCCTGACTTGCTGTAGTCTGTTTATGTAGGCCTGGGAGGGGTGGTTACCTATAGGCATCATTCAGAGGCCATAGCATGGCCTTTGCTTGTGCTTGTTTACACCTGTCCTGGTTGCTGTGGCTGTTGTTGGGTATGTTAACCCCCCTGACTGGCATATGTGAGTCACTTGCCTTGTGGGTGTCCCAGTATTGAGGGTGGTGATGCAGGGTTGCCTATGTTGGATGCACATAGTACAGTCCCTACACATGGTTGAGCACCATGGTTGAGGTAGTGTAATGTTTGGCATCTCTTTTACTGTATGTGAGAGTCAGAGAGAGGTGTTATTCCCTGGGTCCCTCCTGTGTCAGTGTATGTGCTATGTGTTGCCTCTTTGCCAAGGCCAGGGCATACTGGGCATGCCTCCTTCTGTCTACTGGGGTAGGCTCAGGTTGTTCCTCCTCTGAATCACTCTGTGCCTGTGCAGGCCTTGGCAATGGTGGGAGGCTGTGTGGCCCTGCCACGTGCTGTTCCTGCTGCAGCTGTTTCCACAGGATCATATTGTGTAGCATGGCACATATGGGGACAATTTGGGTACATGTAGCTGGTGAGTACTGCAAGGCTCCACCGGATGTGTCTAGGCACTGGAACCATGACTTAAGCATCCCAAACACATGCTCTATTATGATTCTTGTTTGTGCATGTGCCTCATTATGGAGATCTTTTTTGGGTGTGTGTGCATTTCTGATGGGTGCCATCAGCCATGGCTCCAGTGTGTATCCAGCATCCCCCACTAGGTGACCGTGAGGGATGTCCCCATTGGCAAATCTGTGGTACAGCTGCGTCAGATGCCAGATGTGGGAATCGTGATAGCCTTCAGGGCAGCCAGCACACACAATCATTATTATGCCCTGGGCATCGCATATGACCTGGCAGTTGATGGAGGGGAAGTCCTTGTGGTTGATGAAGCCCCTACCCCACTCACCAGGTGGTGCTTTGATGCATATGTGCGTGCAGTCTATAGCACCCACTACCTCAGGGTATTCTGCTATTTGGTGCAATAGTTGCATATTGCTGGCCAATGCCTCACGGGTGTTGGGGAAATATATGTGCTCACCGACATGTGCAGACATGGCATCCAGGAACTGATGGAGTACCCTGGATGCTGATGCTTGTAAGATCCCCATCACATCCCCAGTTGGCCTTTGGAAGGTACCTGTATCTAGTATTCTTAGGCCTACACATACATTGGTATCCACTGGGATGGATTCCCATCTGTTAGTTCTGTGTGTGAAGCATGGCCGGCACAGCTCAACAATTTGCTGTAGGAGGTCCTTCTCCACCCTATAGTGCTCCACTATCTCTAGCTCGTGTAGCCCCTGGTAGTTTACCCTGGGTCTGTACACTCTTCTCCATCTCCTCACTGTGGGTTGGTCGACAGCATTCACATCCTCACCACCCTCAGCCTCTTCCACAAGTTGTTGCATGATAGCTATTGCAGCCCCTATCATTTTTCTGTTGTGAGTGTTAAAAGTTCCCCGCTTGTTTACACCGGTGGTGTAGGGTGTGGGAAAAAACAGAGAGGAAGGTGTTTACATAGTTTATAGTAGTGTTCTGGGCTGGGCTGGGCTGGTCTGCTGCCTGTGTAATTGGCTGATTCTGATACATTTCACTTGTCAGCTATGCTAGTTCTCCTTGATTACCTTCCTACTGCTGTTTTCCCTTCCCATTGCCTTCCTGTTTAAGCCTGGGGGTGCACCACACAAACAGAGTGCTCAAATGTGCACAGAGCTGCTATTTCTTGGTTTAACTTTTTTTTTCTTCCTTTAAATCTCGGTGCGCAGCATGTACACCCACTTAGGCAATGTAAAGAGTGCTAGGCAGATTCAGACACACCTCCTAGCTTAGCTGTGCTAAGCTAGGAGCAAACCCGAGCCACAGGGCTCCAATCCACTCACAGTATGTCTGACACACACCCCCATGATGTCAGCTAACTCCTAGGCTTGCATCAACCTATTCCTACTCTTACACTGTTGGGACCTGACTAGCATGCTGGGAAAAACTGGGATTCACTATCATTCCCCTTATTTGCATAGGATTGCCTGCTAATGCATAGTTACATGTCTCACACTGAGCCTCCCCACTTTGCAACCACTACTCCCTGGCCATGTTGTCTTCTGCCTGCCATTGACTTGCATGACAGAAAAGTGATTTTAGTTAGAATGCTTAATTTAGGTTTACTTTCTTATTTTCCCCCCAATCCCGTTTGTGCGCCGTTGCCCTATGCTTAAACAGCCTAGAACGGCTAAAAAAAATAAAAGTTGATTTTTTTTTATTTTTTTGGCTGTTTGCAATGCCAATGGCTTTATATTTGGCCATTGGCATGCTTTCTAACTGATATGCAGCCTTTATCTGGAGCTGTCACAGCTCTGTTTTGGATCTTGCAGAAATTTACTCAGTTGCTAACCGAGTACATTTCTGCAGATTGCACTAGTCCTGCACGGTTGGTCGCAAGCTTCCTGGATCGCAATTTCACCTCATTTGTATGGATTTCTCCTGCAAATGAGTGATTTGCATACAGGGGCTTAGTCCATCCAGGACTAGTGCAGGAACACTCATGCATGCTCCTGCAGGCTGTTCTGGATCGCACGGCAGACATATTGCCTGCTAGAGCTCCTGCACTGATCCTGCACGCCGTGCAAGGCATGGAGAATCCAGGGGTGAGAGTTATGCTCCCACTGTCTACAGAAATGTGAATCTGACACACATCTAAAGGACAAAACATACACAGCCTTCTCTTTGGGTAGCAGTACAGTCTAAATTATAGTAACGTATAGAGGCACTTTGTGTGGCTTCTGTGTATGATGTTATCACGTCTGTTTTGTTCCAGTGATCTTTCAGAATCTTCTGATAAAATCCAGTTCAAAATGCTGGACAATTATTATTAATAAATTATCCTACAAGACCCTTATACAGTTTTGTGTTCATATATAAAACATTTCTTGTCTTCCTCACCAAATAAGTGTCCACAATACACGTGTCCACTTTTGTTTTTTTTAACATTCATACTGCAAGATGAGTCACAACCAGTATATCTGAGTTCTATTGTGCAATACAAAGTACAGTATAATTATATCTCGAAGGGGATATAAATTCTGCTGATAAAGCACTTAGCAGCAAAACTATGCATTCGGAGTGAGTTAGTGGGGTCTATATTATATTCTCGAAAGCCGACAATATCGAAGCTAATATTGTCGACACGAGAATAGCGAAAGCGCACAACATTGAACATGTAAATGGAAATTTCCGTAAGGAGAGATTTCCATTTACTGCAATGTAGTGTGGTCTTGGAGTTGGTATATTTAAGTAGCAGGGGGGGGGATGCAGGGGGGGCTTGCCCCCTGCTTAAACCCATTAGGGTACTTTTTTCTTTTTTTGTTGTTTTTATAAGTTCGATGTTTGAAGACATCGACCATATGGTGTCGACCATATGGTGTTCGATGCTTTCAACCGTCGATCTTATAATATAGACCCAGTTAGTGAATAGCTCAACATCAAACAGTTCCAGGTAACCAAATTTGGTGCACTGACTGTATATCTCTCAAAGCAGAAGGGCAGAATTTTAGAAACTGGAGAAGGGCAGCCTGTAAATTTTCTTTGTACAGGAAAGGTGCAGAGACCTCATAATATGATAGTTAAGGGTTTTCAGTCCCTCATTACTGTTCCTGTCACAATCATAGCCTCTGTTTCAGTTATGACTGAGTTATACAGTATCAGATGGGATGGTTCAGTATTGTTGCCGAAGTTTCAAAATCACATGAGCACTGTGGGGTATCAGCTTGCTGATTTCTCTGACATAAAAAAGAAGGGCAATGTGACCTATGAAAAAATGTTAGGTCACAGAGACAGTATAAGGATACAGATCAGTTTACGGAGCCTCTCAACAGATTAATTTATTGAAAGAGTATCCATATGTCCACATGCAACTCTGCCAGCTTAGATGTGTCATAATAATATACTAAATATTTAGGCATAGAGCTACTAATTGCCTTTTCTCAGAAGAACTCTCACTCCCTTCCATGTTGTAGTTTCTTTTTAGCGTCCGCTTTTCTTCTTGATACAGTAATCAAATTTGCTGCCTCAGTCTCATCTGAAACATGTGAATAATTCCCTACCTTCAGGGTAAAAAAATAATTTCCAAATAATATTTATTAAACATATGCTGCTGTTCAGAGTTATAATCTCTAAGTTACCTTCCTCCTTAAGAATCCAGTGTCCACTTTGCTAAACCAGTCCATGCTGTCCCTGTTGCTTAAAGTCTCTGCAATATTCCCAAAGTGTCCTTTTGTCCTCCATGAACATTTCTTCAGTCTTCTGTTATATGTACTACACTCCACAAGTTATTTCATTTTAAACTCTATTGCACTCTGTTTAGATATTTTCTTGCCTTTTGTACATGGGGAACAAAAATTGGGAGTAGCATAATCCAGATTTGCCCTCACTAGCAATTCATAAAGAATTAGCATAACTAACATATCATGCGCACAGTCTCATACAAATAAAACAAATTATGCCATATGAGTAATATGCACTCATCTACTCATAGCTGGATTGTTATAACTCCCTTTACATTTGGCATCCCCATGTCAATCTAGAAGGTCTTCCATGCATCCAGAAAGCCACAGCCACATTTCTGGCACATCCCGAAGTAAACATGCCACTTCTGTGGTAGGGAGCTTACACTGGTTGTCTGTAGTATCCATAGCTACTTTCAGGATACCAACATAAACTTACAGCACCCCACATGACCAGGACCTTGCCTGTATCACAGAGCTACAAAACTCTGAATATTCTGACCTGTTCGCTGCCTCATTCAATAATGGACTACTAGCTGTACTCAGAATTAATTTAGGATGTCTCTCTCTCTCTCTCTCTCTCTCTCTCTCCAGATGACATCTGCCTATCTTGAACCTGTTCAGTGGAATTCACTACCTTTTCAATGATGGTTAAGGTCAATGGATAACCTGTTTAGGGAGACTCTTATTAGATATTTGTTTTGAAGGGCGTTTACAAACATCTGATATTTTATTTATGTTATCCACAATTCAGAACAGCCTAGCTCAAGTATTTTTTCTTATTTCTTGAATGTTTTCTTTTTTCAGAATTCCATTTATAGAGCACCATTTTTTGTGTCAAATGACTTGCCTAGTAACATGATGCTCTGTGCGAGTTGCTTTGGCTATTCTGCAGTACTATGTTGTAGGTATTACGTATTCCTGACCACTACCACTAGGCTATTTTCTTCTAATAAGTTTGACATCTTAATGCCATGACAATCACTGAATGTGTTTTGAGTTTCTGGTGCCCATGGCATACAATTAAGCATTTTGGAATTCTACACTAACTTGTACAGCAAATGGCATCTCCTTCTTGAATGTAACCCCACTCCTCAGACAGTGCATGCTTTTGAAAGTATACTTTTTCACTACTGCTAATTCTACTTAATAAATTTATCTGCATGCAATTAACAAAATTATGGTACTGATGAAAACTGTCTTGATTTAAGAGATCACAGCAACAATTGTTCTGTTAGAGTCTGAAAAAACAAAGTTTAAAAGTAAACAGAGGGGTCTATGTGCATTATACTTGGCCAAGACCTTTCTGATGCCCTTGTGTAATGACTAACATTTCTTAGAGTTCAGAGATTGTTATCACATGCTATGCCATTTCATCAGCTTCACAGTGGAAGCCATAGATGTTCCCTGCAGTCTTAGTAGTTCACTGCCTCACATTGCTTAATATAATTTTATAGAAAGCACAGCTACCCATTGTCCTTCTTTTGTTATATTCATAAGAGAAAAGTGTGCTAATGGCTTTGAAGGGCCATTTTAATCCCTGCCAATAACTTGATGTGAGAATCAAACCCTGTACTTTGTGTATATGAGGTAAAGACCTTAACCATTATGCCAAACTCACCCTTAAAATGCATTTGTTTTTACATGAAGAGATCAGTGAATTTTCTATCTAGTGCACTGGGAGGTAGCCTGGTCTGTTTAGGTTGCAGAAACACTTGAGATTTCTACATGTAGTTTTATTGGCTGGAGGACTTATTAATCAGCCTGTCTTGTTTTTAGTACTTTATAACTTCTGTACAATTCAGTGACTCTTAGCTCATTTACACAAAGCAAAGTACTTTTATTTAATAATCACACTTTTATAAACTGTTTAAAATACACTGATGTATCCATATTTTTAAGTTTGTTTGTGGTAGCATTTTGTATCTTTTAAGTTTGTTTGGGCTAGCATTTCACTTCTGACTTTCCTTTACTGTGCTTTTACATTAGGAGGACTGAGATTATTCATTTAGTGGTAGTAGATATTTACCTGGTCTATATGAGCTGGAAAACACACAAAAAGGCTCAAAGTATTTGATTGCACTTCTCTTACATATTGTGACTGTACTTCAGCAGTTTAAAAAAAAACACTGTTTGCTGCTTTCATTAGTTAATTACACTGCATTACATTGTATCTGCTAATTGTAGGGCTGCTGTAGCTAGTTTGTGTGGTCTTGTTACACTTGAGCTCCAAACCAGCTATTCTTCATTAAGAAGGTGCTTTTCTGCACTCTTGTGGCAGATGTGTGCTGAACTAACTTGTCTGATTTGAGAATTGTTGGTGGAAGGCTTATTGTGTGCTTTCCTGATTGGTAGTTAGCTTAAAACTTGTTATTTTTTGCTTGAATTTAAGCCTCACGTTTATGTGGGCTTTGGCATAGGTACTCAGAGCTGCTCATCGGTTGACGACTTTGCTACTGATATCTGAGAATCTGCTTTTGCCTACAGCAATCCATTACTAAAAAGATAAAAATAAGTTTCTCTTATCTACTGTGTCTGTACTTGGCAATTTCTTAAGCTATTTGCTTTTACTTTTACACTTTATAGCAAAAAAAAAAAAAAAAACAGCTATTCTTCATCAAGAAGGTGTTTTTCTGCACCCTTGTGGAAGAAGGGTGCTGATCTAACCTGTCTGAGTTCAGGGTTGCTGATGAAAGGCTTATTTTGTGCTTTTCAGTGTAAAACTTTTTTGACTTTGCTTGTATTTAAACCTTGTGTTTGCATGGTGCTGCTCTTTGCTCAGCAACTGTTAGCACTGCCCTGTATAGACAAAAAAGCCTAGAAGCTTAGTTTTTCCCTAAACAGCTGTCAGTGAAACCCTTCCAATCTCTTCTGCTGTTCTAGGGGCAACTCAGTTGTGCATTGAGAAGTGTTGCCTTACTGATCAACCTTAGCCCACACAAAGTATAGGTCCCTTTTGTAGTCTCGGAACTACAAATACAGTCCTGCCAAATTAACCCATTCCCTTCCTTAATAAAACATAAACTAAGAGCCTGATATCATGAATGGGCAGTTTCCCATCATCTATCTGGCCAGCCTGATACATGTGGGCATTCTTAGGCAATGTGGCAATTGTCTCATGTATACTAACAACCACCTACTCTTGAAATAAACAAATAGCTTATGTGAGAGCTGTATTACACTTTGAAATTGGAGACAAGACTCACATGAGGACAAATCAAATGCCAAACTGGTTAACTTCCCACACTAAAGACATGACACATGAACCCACGTATGTGGTGGTACTCACTAGTAACTTAACAAAAGATCAGAGGCCTCCCAAACAGAAACCATTTACAAACATAACAATGCAAAACACAACCACAACACATAATAACACACACATCAGTGTCTCAACAAATAAGCTCATCAGGCGTAACACCATAAAACCTAATGTATTGTTCATGGGTGACTCCATTGTGAGACACATGGATGTTCCCCTCATTAGGCTGGATAAGGAGCGGGTTACAGTTAGCTGCTTCTCAGGTGCCAGGATCTGTCACATCACTCAACCACAAGTACAGGTATGACTTTGTCATAGTCCATGTGAGGGTGAATGAGTTGAGAAGTACCTCTCTGGACTATATGAAGACAGACATGACTACGTTTTCAGATCATGTGTCACAGGCAGGTATAAGCCTAGCATTCTACCTTCTCCAAGGATGATGACACAATACAAACAAAAAAGTGATTGACTTTAACAATTGGCTTAGCTTCTGGTGTCACTCCAGGGGGGATCCAATATATGCCATTCTGGGAAGACAGGGTCAACAGGTCACACTGCATACCAGAGATGATCTGCACCTGTCTCCTCTAGGCGTTTGGATACTGGCAAAGGCATTAATCACCACTAGTGTGCCTTTTTTGTCAGTCTCAAAATAACCAATTTTCCAACATAACAAAAATCCTCTCTAGATAAACTCAAAGTACTGCCTAAATAAGAAACTGCACTCTCCGGAAGTAGTGTTCACTTTGGAAGATGATGAGGTCTGTGCAGTCACCAAGACATTGTTCAAAGGTACGGAAAGCACTACAGCCATGCAGGGCTACAATGCCTTCCATGCATTCAGCCCACAAATTGAGCAGGAAAGAACCACAGGAGAAGGTGTTTCCATCTTCATTAAGGATAAGCAATCCTCAAGACTGGTCAAACAGTATGACTGTCTTGAGCTACTCCATGTTCAATTAGCTATAGGCAAACCCCCTACCACATCATAGCTAGATATAGGCACCCCACCATGAAACAAGAAAAGTATACAGCATACCTGGACTTAATGGAATCACTTGCCATACAGCCCAATCCCTTATTCATGTGTGATTTTACTTATCCTACCATCAAATGGGAAACATACATGACCGCAAACATGCTGTCTCAGAGGTTCTTGGACTTTCTCAATGCAGATGCTCTGGAATAGCTAGTCAGCACACCCACAAGTGGCTCAAATATCCTGGACATAGTATTCAGTAACATGGGAGAGCATTGCACCCTCCCCTGTGTGATGTTCTCCCTGGTAATATTGGACCATAAATTAGTTCATAGGTTCATAGGTTCATAGGTTCATACTAGGCTATCTGCCCTAGGGCATTTATAAGCCTAGACAGAGTGTGTTTGGCTTTCACCACCCATTTTAAATTAATTTTGCTATGCCCTTTTTTGAGGTTAGTATACTCTGCCTCTGTCTAACAGTGACACAGAAGTGATACCCGGGGTAAACCTACGATCTCCCATCCACTCATCAAGATTCCTCTTGAAGAGAGTCAATGAGGGACTCTGCCTAACCTGGACTGGGATTTTATTCCAGAGTGAAGGGAGCCTCTGGGTTATGAATCTGTCCCTCCAGCATGTCCTATTTATTTCAGTGCTGAGGTTCAAGTCTCTCAAGCGCGTAGCTCGATGGGATTTGGATTTTCTAAGGTGCAGCATGTCCATTAATTCCGGGTTGGCCATGGCTTTATACGTCAGGCACAAATCGCCTCTGAGCAGGCGGTATGCCACTGAGTAGAGCTGGAGTTTCTTTAACCGGGCAGCATAGGGCATCTGTTTGAGCCCTTTTATCCTCTTGGTGAGGTACTTTTGGGGTCTTTCCAGTTGCTGCAGGTGTCTGGTAAGGTACATCCCAAAAGGGGCATTGTACTCAATTATGGGCCTGATGAGGGATGAGTAAAGAGGCACGATGACCTCCCCTGATCTAGATGTGAATCCCTTCATGATTAGGTGGGCTATATAAAATGTTTTTCTAACCACTTTGGCCATGTGGTTGTAAAATGAGAGATTGCTATCAACTTGGGTCCCCAGGTCCCTAATTACTTCTTCCATACTTAATGGATTACCACTTATATGGTAATTTGTGGGCACTTTGTTTTTGCCAAAGGGGATGACTATACACTTTTTGGTGTTTAGCTTGAGGCCATGGCTCTGGCACCAGTTGTCTGTTTCTATGAGGCCCTTTTGGAGGATGCTTGTGTCAGCTGGAGAGTCGATTATGGTGCCCAGTTTGCAGTCATCTGCGAACTTGGTCAGCCACTGTCCTTCCGTGTTGGCCTGTACCTCTGAGAAATACATACCAAACAAGAGAGGTCCCAGGACTGAGCCTTGTGGGATGCCTCATGTAACTGATTTGGAGTCTGACATGGCTCCAGCAATTCTAACCATGTGGGTTCTGTCCTTGAGCCAGTTTGCAACCCATCTAGTGACATAGGGGTTTATATTTAAGCTGGTGAGCTTATCTATAATGCCCGAGTGGGGTATTGTATCGAAGGCTTTTGCGAGGTCCAGGTAGGCTGTGTGGACCACCTTCCCCTCATCAATGGCCTTGGTGACTGTTTCAAAGAAATCGACCAGGTTTAAGAGGCAGGATCTGCCCTTAACAAAGCTGAACTGGGTAGGATCCAGTGTCTGTAGGTCCCCAATATCTTTATTTATAAGGTCCATGATGATCCTTTCCATAGCTTTGCAGACCAAGCTAGTCATGCTTATGGGGTGATAGTTTCCAGGATCCATTGAGGCACCACCTTTGTGGAGAGGGACCACCGTTGCTGTACGCCACTCTTTGGGTACATATCCTGTAGTAAGGCTGAGACTGAACAGTAGTTTTATGTTTGGGTTTAGCTCTTCTTGGAGTTCATGTAGGACGCAGCCTGGGACACCATCTGGTCCCATTGATGCTGTGTTTTTTGCTTTGGAGAGGGTGGCTCTTACCTGAGCATCTGAGATGTCAGGGGGACAACACTCTGCTGGGAAAGATATTTGTCCTTTTGGTGGGGAGGGAGGGAGAAGTTTGCGCTGAACCTGTCAGCTAGGATGTTGGCAATGTCTGTGGGTTCAGTGTATTTTTTGTCATTTTGGACTAATTCTGTGCATATCTGGGAATTCCCACCCAGGTTCCTAACATAACTAAAGAAAGGCTTGTGATTATCCTTAGTGTCCTGTGCAATTTTTCTCTCGAAGCTGGCCTTAGATGATTTTATGAGTGCCCATAGTTTTTTTGCGAATACTGATCAGAGATGCCTTCCCTTTTTGGGATTTTGCTCTATCATGTAGTAGCTTCCTCCTTCTATTGTATAGTTTGTTTATGGCTGGGGTCCACCAGACAGGACGTCTGCCTTTGGAGGATTAGGTCTTGGTTTTATTTGGGATTGCATGATCCATGCATTCCTGAAGGTGTTCATAGAATGCATTTATAAAGGATTCTGTGGTCTGGGCCATATTTTCCACAGGCCCGGGGGCTTTGAAGGATTCCACCTCGGTTTTGAGGAGTGTGAAATTTGCTTTAGAGAAGTTTTTCACTGTGGTTTTCTGGGCAGGGGGTGGGGTCGGGATGTGAATATCCAGTGAGATTAGTTTATGGTCTGATCTTACCAGTGAGGGATACACTTCTGGTCTGGAGCATAGAGTCCCCATGTTGGTGATGATCAGGTCCAGTATGTTTTCCCCTCTTGTGGGAGTGGTACCAAGTTGTTCCATAGCATTTGAGTTTATAAATTCTAGCAACCTTTGGGCTAGGGTGTTGGAGCTAGAGTAATGCTTGCTGGATGTAATCATAAGACCAGATACCCATCAATCTCTAAAACACTTAAGAATTTTTTAAGGACAAAATACCTCCTACTAAGTGATGGTATAAGACGTTTCAAACCCCCCTGAAATGCAGATAACACAGACTCCTATGCAGTGGTGTACACCAATGTCCTGTATAACCACTTAAGCAGTTGTATAGAATTGGATGTACCTGACAGGATTAAAATCAAGTCTTGCTGAAAAAAACAGACACCGTGGTGGACCCCTAATATAAACAGGCTATACAACAAGAGAAAGAAACTAATGACCAAGAACAAGAGAGACATGGCTCAGCAGAGGAAGAAACCCCTCTCTAGCTTAAACAAATAAATTAGAGATCCTGTCAAGTCCTCCAAAGCTAATTGTGAAGCAAAAATAACCTTCTTAGCTAAGGATAATCACAAGGCATTCTTTATCTACATCCCAAATCTAAAAGTGAATGCCCAAGTATGCACTGAACTTGGTTGTGATGGCACCACCTTTGTTCAACAGGAGGTAATTGCCGACCTGCTAGCTCCTAGATTTAGAGAAAACTTCACCCCCTGCCCTTCAGTCATCTCTCAAAGTATACTTGCCACCATTCCTCAGCCTATTATCTCAAGTGAGCAGGTCATCTCAGCACTCTCCAAGGTCAAAAACATGCCATCAGTGAGACTTGACAACATACCAGGTTCCCTGTTAAACAACTTAAAATATGACTTGGATCCTTGTTTAACAGCCTGCAAACTGGCTATGTTCTGATGGAATGAAGGACAGCAACAGTAATCCCTCTGCACAATGGGGGACCATCAACTGACCCTGGGAATTATAAGTCCATAAGCTTGACTAGCCTCATCTGCAAGGCCATGGAAAGAATTATTATGAAACTTATTAACAAGGACATAGGTAATCTCCAAACACTTAACCTAACTCAGTTCGGATTCATTAAACGTAGAACATTCCTGTTAAACATGGTTGGCTTCTTTGAAAAAATCACCAAGGCCCTGGATGAGGGAAAGACAGTGCATACTACCTATCTTGACCTAGCCAAGGCATTTGACACAGTCCCCCACTCAGGTATTATAGAGAAGCTCTCCCAGTTGAGAATTAACCCCTACATAATTAGATGGGTAACCAACTAACTCACAGACAGGACATATTCTGTCAAAGTGGGTGACCGCCTCTAGCAAAAGACCAGTCATCAGTGGTACCACAGGGTTCTGTGCTGGGCCCCTTA
This sequence comes from Protopterus annectens, assembly GCF_019279795.1. Taxonomy (NCBI): domain Eukaryota; kingdom Metazoa; phylum Chordata; order Ceratodontiformes; family Protopteridae; genus Protopterus; species Protopterus annectens. The sequence continues at coordinate 1,129,784,371 of NC_056733.1, forward strand.
CTGTTCAGAATTTATTTCTCAGAAGTCGAGGTAAACGTGCACAGCCTGTGGTTGACTAAATTCACTAATGACAGCAAATTGGGAGCAATCATTGAGTCCCTAGTGATGTTAGTATACTGCAGACAGGATTAGGATAAATATGGTTAGGCCTGTAAGGGCTCTACAGCTGTTAGCCTAGTAACCTTTGATAAACCTTTGAACCTATGTGTATGTAGTTAATAAAATTAATAAATTGATTGCAAAGCATAAGCCGTGTGAGGTGAGAATACAATATCACCCCCCTTTAGTGTCCCAATGCTAGTACTGCCCTCCTCCGCAGGGGGTTCCTTCTATTTTACCTCTCTTATGTCTTACCTGGGCTATGGTGCTACCTACTTCTTACTGAAGTCTTTTTAAAGCAGGCAAAAAGTCTGTTGTAGAGTGATTATTTGTTTGCTTCTTTGATGGCTGGATAGTCCCATTAGATGCATGTGAGATGTCTAATTTTTCATTTTAGACAAAGAATAATAGGCACAGAGACACATACAACACAAAGTTCATAGGAACTTGCAGTTACAAATGCTGTCATGCAGAAAACCAAAGTAGACCAAGGGAAGCAAGCAGGTACATGCATGACAGGTGAACATACTAATGTGTATGTCAGCTGGGACAGCTCAAAAATGAATGAGCCTTATCCCTGATATTTATTTAAGTAAGCATATGTTTATTAAAGATAAGTACATTATGGTCTCAACAAGTGCTGACTGCAACAAACTAAACTTTCAAATTCATGTGATAGCTAATGCTGGAAAGGCAGCAACAAAAAGGTCACAGATTAACCAGAGTTTTCACTGTATAATACTTTAAACTTCCTTTGTAGGAGGCCCATTGGATATATGGAAAAGAACTTCAAAGAATGTTCCAGGTATTACACTGTGAAGACTATCGCTTATATAGGGTATTGATGTTATATATTTTTTAGCTATTCTAAGTGACTTTTTCACCTTTTGTTTTGTTTAATGCTGTGAAGCAGTTTAATATACCACATTTAATTCTGAATAATATTGCAAATACCTGTGATTCAGTATTACTATCCTTCAACACATCTTTCTATTACAGAATTGTGCAGCCACACCTTGCAGGCATTGAAATACCCTGAAGCACTTTTTAAGAGTAAGTATAACTTCATAGAGAAAAACAAAACAAGGAAGAGGATGTGAAAATGTCAGAAAAATGGATAGCAGAAGAGATTTATTAATTCTGGAGACATTAACCTATGTATATTACACAAGAACATTGCATCTGCAACGTGGCCAAGAACAGCCTGTTTTCAATGGAGTCTCAGGGAGAAAAGCTCCATGAACAACAATATAATATGAAGACAATGCATTTACATTTATATAATACTATTGAAGAACGATGATATTACACATGACAAAAAATCCACGATTGCAGTGACAATACAGTCAAAAAAGTAAAAGGTAAAATTACACACTAGCACGCACACACACACACACACACACACACAAAGTCAATTAAAATAAGAAAAATCCATTTGTCTGTTGTACTGAGAGATCATAGAGAACAGATCTGTTCTAAAGTATAAGGATCCAGGACAATTTGGCCACCTGCTAAGATCATGCAAAGTTTTCAGGCTACCATAAATAGATCTCTTTTCTTTTATTCAGCCACATATGTGATCTATATACCTGGGGGAAGATCTACTATGTCTGCTTCATATATTTGACACTGAATCACATGAGATCAGTCACAAATACTTGTAAACGACAAACAAAAGCCTGGATGCAGAGATTCCTATAAAACATATAGTAGAATTCATTGTTTTACAAGCAAATGGATAGTAAGACAACATTTGTGCAGGCAGAGAAGCCCACTGCACCCCCTACTTTATTATTTCCATTCCAAGTTTGTTGTATCTAAGAGAAAGATGAATAACTCTGAAGTAATAATTCTCTTTTTTCTTTTTCCAAGGTGCATTGATCTTTGTCTACCCTGAACTAACAAAGATACAAATATATCAAACCTCACTCTTGAAAAAGGGAGTAGTCTAAGCTGAGCAAATGCCAGTATGTTTGAGCATATTCAAAAAAAGTATAAATCAGGCTCCAGACATGGAGCCAGTGTGTGTGTGTGTAGGCTTTGTCTGGATAATCCATTTTATATTCTTGAAAGCCTGTGAGTTGCAAAGTTGTCTGCTTTCCAGATTTTCCTTCTAATAATTTTAATAATAAACACTTGATTTAGTGGCATATGATTGCAGAAACACAGAAACATAGACTTTCAAGGTAGGTATGAAAGCCATGCTTACCTAGCTTACCTGCTTCCTTACAAAATGAGTTAGCAGTATGTAGTTTTTATGTAATGTACAATAATTTACCCATTGCTCATAAAAATTGCAATACAGTTCATAGGATCATAGATTAGTATTAGGCTAATTGCCCTTTTGGGCCATTTTAAGCCTAGCCAATTACCCCATGTGAAACCAGATGGCTTAGTGGTAAAGGTCTTCGCCTCCAATGCACAAGGTACAAGGTTTGATCCTGACCTCCGACTAATGCCTGCTTGGAGTTTGCATGTTCTCTCTGTGTCTCCATGGGGTTTCTTCCATGTTCGAAAAACATGCTGAGTGTTTCCATCTCAAACTCACCAATGAATGGAGCTGTGGGCAGCAGCACAGACTCTACATGGTGCCCAATGGGGAGAAGAGTTGTAAAAAGACCAACCACTTTGGGCGTCTATTGTGGTGCGCAGTATCCTCAAGATAGGAGAACACGGATCACAAACTGCGTGCCGTGGCAGGGCTAGCCACTCGACAGTGTAAAATATGGCTCTAGGTGATTCGGTCATGTTGACTGTCACCAAAAAATGGGCCTGGGTAGTTACTGGTGATAAGTGGGTTGAGGACCCGGCCTACTCTCTGACCCACGCCAGGGACCCATGCTAATGGTGGGAGGGGTATATGTGCCCCTATTGGCCAGTGTGTGCCCGCCATAAAAGCACAGCAGCCCTGGGTCAATAGGCTACTGGCTGGCCAGTGTCTAGTTGCCCAGCCTGGGTTACCTGGGATAGCTCTGTTGAGTGAAAGCTGGACATAAAACCAACCAACCTGCCAAACATGAACTAAGAATTGCTACGCTTAATGTAGGTTCACTGACAGGACGCAGCTTAGAAGTGGATGACATGATGATACGGAGGAGGCTGGACATCCTATGTATCCAAGAGACAAGGTGGAAGGGCAGTGCAACAAAACCACTTGGCTTGGGATCCAGACTCTACTACTCAGGTGGTGGACAGGCTAGAAATGGTGTAGAAATTGTGGTGAGACAGAGGCTTCAGAAGTCATTGAGGTATATCATCAGAATTAATGACAGATTCATGGCAATCAGACTCCAGTGTAATGATAGGACAGTATTCATAATCTCAGCCTATGCCCCACAGCAGGGTTGTGATAGTGAGGAAAAGAGTGCATTCAGACAGCAGTTGCAGGACCTACTAGATAAAGCAGGACAACATGAATTGGTGTTGATAATGGGTGACTTAAACGCACATATCGGGACAGACAGAACAGGATATGAGGACTGCCTGGGTCCACATGGGTGGAGCAATAGGAATAAAGAAGGAGAAGCCATTCTAGACTTCTGTCTGGCAAATGGCTTGAGAGTAGCTAACACAAGCACTCAAGTCACTCCAAGGCAAGTACAAATATGACTCAGTCATTGTCCATGCTGGTGTGAATGACCTGAGACGTACCTCCCTGGACTACATGAAAAGAGACATAGAGGAGCTCTCTGAGCATGCAGCCCAGGCTGGTATGACCCTGACCTTGAGTAGCATCTTACCCTCACCAAGAATGATGCCACAATATGAAGACAAGATGATCAATTTCAACAATTGGCTTAAGTATAGGTGTCATACAAAGGGGATCCAATGCCTGTCAGTCTGGGATGACATGCTCAACAAGCCACGATGCTTCACTAGGGATGGCTTGCACCTGTCACCCCTGGGCTTTCAGATATTGGCAAAGGCTCTTACTACCCCCATAGTGCCTTTTTTAGGCAAGGCTCAAAAGACAAACCCACCTCCATAGGTATCACAAGGGATAAGAAACTAAGAGTAATGCTACTCAACGCCAGAAGTCTAAACCTCAAGATGCATGCACTTGAAACTCTCCTTAGCATGGAGAACATCAATATCTGTGCAGTAACAGAAACCTGGTTCAAGACTCCCGAGAGCACCCCAGCACTACCAGGTTATACCTCATACCATGCTTTTCAGCCCCAAAACTTGGACCAAACCACAAAAGGAGGGGGAGTATCAATATTCGTCAAAGATACCCACACCTCCAGGTTGGTGGCACAGCACGAAGCATCAGAAACTATCCATGTGCAACTAACAGTGGGTAAAACTGCCTTCCAGTTTATAGCCTGCTACAGACCACCCTCCCAAACCCAGGAACCCCACTCGACCTTCCTGAGAACACTGGAAAATATGAAGGTCTCTACAAACACCATTATATTGGATGACTTCAACTACCCAAACATAGACTGGGAGCATTACTCTAGCTCCAACACCCTAGCCCAAAGGTTCCTAGAGTTTATAAACTCAAATGATATGGAACAACTTGTTACCACTCTCACAAGAGGGGAAAACATACTGGACCTGATCATCACCAACATGGGGACTCTATGCTCCAGACCAGAAGTGTATCCCTTATTGGTAAGATCAGACCATAAACTAATCTCACTGGATATTCACATCCCAATTCCACCCCCTGCCCTGAAAACCACAGTGAAAAACTTCTCTAATGCAAATTTCACACTCCTCAAAACCGAGGTGGAATCCTTCAAAGCCCCCAGGCCTGTGGAAAATATGGCCCAGACCACAGAATCCTTTATAAACGCATTCTATGAACATCTTCAGGAATGCATGGATCATGCAATCCCAAATAAAACCAAGTCCCAATCCTCCAAAGGCAGACGTCCTGTCTGGTGGACCCCAGCCATAAACAAACTATACAATAGAAGGAGGAAGCTACTACATGATAGAACAAAATCCCAAAAAGGGAAAGCATCTCTGATCAGTATTAGCAAAAAACTACGGGCACTCATAAAATCGTCTAAGGCCAGCTTCGAGAGAAAAATTGCACAGGACACTAAGGATAATCACAAGGATTTCTTTAGTTATGTTAGGAACCTGGGTGGGAATTCCCAGATATGCTCAGAATTAGTCCAAAATGACAATAAATACACCAAACCCACAGACATTGCCAACATCCTAGCTGACAGGTTCAGCGCAAACCCCCCACCAAAGGGCAAATATCTATCCCAGCAGAGTGCTGTCCCCCTGACATCTCAGATGCTCAGGTAAGAGCTGCCCTCTCCAAAGCAAAAAACACAGCATCAATGGGACCAGATGGTGTCCCGGGCTGCGTCCTACATGAACTCCAAGAAGAGCTAAACCCAAACATAAAACTACTGTTCAATCTCAGCCTTACTACAGGATATGTACCCAAAGAGTGGTGTATAGCAACAGTGGTCCCTCTCCACAAAGGTGGTGCCTCAACGGATCCTGGAAACTATCGTCCCATAAGTCTGACTAGCTTGGTCTGCAAAGCTATGGAAAGGATCATCATGGTCCTCATAAATAAAGATATTGGGGACCTACAGAAACTGGATCCTACCCAGTTTGGCTTTGTTAAGGGCAGATCCTGCCTCTTAAACCTGGTTGATTTCTTTGAAACAGTCACTAAGGCCACTGATGAGGGGAAGGTGGTCCACACAGCCTACCTGGACCTCGCAATAGCCTTCGATACAATACCCCATTTGGGCATTATAGATAAGCTCACCAGCTTAAATATAAACCCCTATGTCACTAGATGGGTTGCAAACTGGCTCAAGGACAGAACCCACATGGTTAGAATTGCTGGAGCCATGTCAGACTCCAAACCAGTTACAAGTGGCTTCCCACAAGGCTCAGTCCTGGGACCTCTCTTGTTCGGTATATATTTCTCAGAGGTACAGGCCAACACGGAAGGACTGTGGTTGACCAAGTTCACAGATGACTGTAAACTGGGCGCCATAATCGACTCTCCAGCTGACACAAGCATCCTCCAAAAGGGCCTCATAGAAACAGACAACTGGTGCCAGAGCCATGGCCTCAAGCTAAACGCCAAAAAGTGTATAGTCATCCCCTTTGGCAAAAACAAAGTGCCCACAAATTACCACATAGGTGGTAATCCATTAAGTACAGAAGAAGTAATTAGGGACCTGGGGACCCAAGTTGATAGCAATCTCTCATTTGACAACCACGTGGCCAAAGTGGTTAGAAAAACATTTTATATAGCCCACTTAATCATGAAGGGATTCACATCTAGATCAGGGAGGTCATCGTGCCTCTTTACTCATCCCTCATCAGGCCCATAATTGAGTACAATGCCCCTTTTGGGATGTACCTTACCGGACACCTGCAGCAACTGGAAAGACCCCAAAAGTACCTCACCAAGAGGATCAAAGGGCTCAAACATATGCCATACGCTGCCCGGTTAAAGAAACTCCAGCTCTACTCAGTGGCATAACGCCTGCTCAGAGGCGATCTGTGCCTGACGTATAAAGCCATGTCCAACCCAGAATTAATGGACATGCTGCACCTCAGAAAATCCAAATCCCATCGAGCTACGCGCTCGAGAGACTTGAACGTCAGCACTGAAATAAATAGGACATGCTGGAGGGACAGATTCATAACCTAGAGGCTCCCTTCACTCTGGAATAAAATCCCAGTCAAGGTTAGGCAGAGTCCCTCATTGACTCTCTTCAAGAGGAATCTTGATGAGTGGATGGGAGATCATAGGTTTACCCCGGGTATCACTTCTGTGTCACTGTTAGACAGAGGCACAGTATACTAACCTCGAAAAGGGGCATAGCAAAATTATTTTAAAATGGGTGGTGAAAGCCAAACACACTCTGGCTAGGCTTATAAATGCCCTAGGGCAGATAGCCTAGTATGAACCTATGAACTTATGAACCTATGATCATGGTTCAGAAAGAGAGACAGTCACAAGATCACATACAAGAGTAGCCAACATGCAACTCAGGTAGACTTCCTCCTAGTAAAGATAAGGCACTGGGGTAGAATCCATGATTGCAAAGTCATCCCCAGTGAAACAGTCGGTTCACAGCATAAACCAGTAGTTGCCACAATCAGCTGCAAGCAGTGGTCAGAGAAGGCTCTAAGGTCAACAGAGACCAGGCTGAAGACCTGGAAGTTGACTGGAGAAAAAGTACAGCAGTTCAAGGAAGTACTCAGGGCTCTAGCACCCCAAGAAGAGGAGGAAATAGGTAGAGTTGAAGAAGAGTGGTAGCGCCTAAAAACAGCATGTGTTAGGACTACAGAAAAGATACATGGCCAAGTCAGGTATGGAATTAAGGTACATAAGGAAAGCTGGTGGTGGAATGCAGAAGTGCAGGAAGTAATCAAAAGAAAGAAGGAACGCAGGAAGAAGTGGGAAATTGAAAAGACTGACCAAGCTAGGAAGGACTACTGGTTGGCTAACAAAGAAACTAAGAAAGAAGTTGCAATAGCAAAGAATAGGGCATCAGAGGCATTCTATCAGCTTCTGGAAAGTGACTCAGTAAGGGGCACAAAGAAACTATACCAGGTTGCAAGGCAAAGACAGAAAGATAAAGAAGATAGTCAGACACACTTCATAAGGGATTCCAGCAACAACCGGCTTACCAGCCCACAGGACATCAAAGGCAGATGGAAGGAGTATTTCCAGCAGCTTCTGAATGAAGAAAACACCAAAGAAGCAGTACTGCCCCAGAAACAGCCTACAATGAGAGTAGAAGAGGAGCCCAGCTTAGAAGAAGTAAGAGCAGCACTAAGGAAAATGAAGTCAGGGAAAGCAGCAGGCTCAGATGAGGTCACAGCAGATATGATAAAGATGCTGGGTGAGCTAGGGGAGAAATGGCTCCTGAGGGTACTAATTGCAGTGTGGAGAGAAAGGCATATTCCAGATGACTGGAGAATAAGCATACTCGTGCCAGTGTACAAGAACAAAGGGGACATCCACAACTGTGGACAGTACAGAGGCATCAAACTCCTACCACATTGCATGAAAGTTCTGGAGAGGGTGATTGATAAATGGATACGCAGAATAGTAGAATGTAAGATGGGAGATGAACAGTTCTGCTTCAGATCAGGATGCAGCACAATTGACCCGATGTTTGCATTGAGACAGATACTTGAGAAGAAACTAGAGAAGAGGAGAGAGTCAAACTGGGCTTTCCTAGACTTGGAGAAAGCATATGACAAGGTCCCAAGAAAGCTGATCTGGGCAGTACTGCGGTGGTTTGAAGTCCCAGAAACATTGGTAGAATTAGTACAGGCTATGTACAAGGACCCAGTGACTCAAGTACGAACAGTGTTTGGCCTCACTGAGGGGTTCCCAGTGGGAGTGGGTGTACACCAGGGTTCAGCTCTGAGCCCACTGCTGTTCATACTGGTAATGGATTACATCAGCAAACAGGTTGGAGGGGTCAGAGCAACAAAGCTGCTGTATGCAGACGATGTGGCAGTACAGGCAGACTCTGATCTAGAACTTCAGCAAAGGATAGGAGAATGGAATGCAAATCTGAAGGCACATGGGATGAAACTAAGCACAGATAAGACAGTGGTAATGGCAGCAGATTGGGGAAATCAGAAGAAGCTGAGAATAGAGATAGATGGGAAGATAGTGGAACAGGTAAACAGCTTCAAGTATCTGGGAGGAGTGGTTGAGGAGAAGGGTAGTCTGAATGAAGAGGTCAAAGCTAGAATCAGAGGGGCTGCAGCCAACTGGCATAGAATATCAGGTGTAGTATATGACAGAAGAATGCCAAAGAAGCTGAAAAGTAAAGTGTACAAGACAGTGGTGCGACCAGTACTACTGTATGGTACAGAAACCTGGGCAGTAAAGGCAGAACAGTTGAAGAAGCTAGTGGTGATGGAAATGAAGTGCCTGAGAAAGGTGGTTGGATGCACACTGCAGGACAGGTGAAGAAATGAGGACATAAGAGCAGAAGCCAAAGTAGCTCCAATTGCAGAAAAGATCAAAGAGAACAGATTGCGATGGTATGGGCACATGTGTAGAAAAGCAGAAGACAATCTGGTGAGGGAGATTTGGGACAGACAGGAAGAAGGTAAGAGGAAGCGAGGGCATCCAGCAAAGAGGTGGATGGATTGTGTGAAAGAAGATCTGTGACAGTCAGGCATGAGTGTTGAAGAAGGCAGGAGAGTGGCACTGAATCGAGAGAGTTGGCGACAGTTAATACGATACCCCAACCCCATGTAAATGGGAAAAAGGGATGATGATGATGATGATGATGAATTACCCCATGTGAAAATCAAACCGTTTACCTTGTGTCTGTAAGGTAAACAGCTTAACACCTTAACCATTATGACAACCTCACACTCCTCATTTATGGCATGTATTCCTCAATAGCAAGAGTTTTAAACCCTATAGCGTAATACTGTTCTTCCAATAATTGACTATACATTCGGTGAAAAATGTTTTCTTTCTTCTGTTCTTCCAATAATCAACTACACATTCAGTGAAAAATGTTTTCTTACTTCTGTTCTTCCAATAATTGGTTACACGTTCGGTGAAAAATGTTTTCTTACTTCTGTTCTTCCAATAATTGATTACATGTTTGGTGAAAAATGTTTTCTTACTTGTCATCTGACCATTCTATATTGCATCTTCAAAGTGCTTCTTCTTATCCTATCATTTTTTTTTAAATATAGCATTTAGTTGGCATCTGCAGATACACTTCCAATTCTTACATGCCCTCCTTGGTCTTTGTGTTACAAGATTACACTGTGAAGTGTAATATTAATTGTTTTGATAGTTTCTCACAGATTGCATTTTTCATGTGTGTCACAAATAAATATCTGCAAATGAGGCTGGATGACACAGAAAATAAGCAATAAATTTCCAAATGTTTCTAACTTGTAATCAACCTGTGACAGCTGAATTTGTATAATATCTGTATTCAGTGTATTTTAAATTATTGAGAGGTCTGTGTGTACAACACATCATTAGCTTCCATTACAGAAAGAAGCATAGAGGGATAGTAACAGTGAAGCATGAATATACGCAATATTAATCATTATTAAATGTAGCATTACTCAAGTTAAAGAGTAGAAAAGTCACATAAAATAGCCAAAAAAAAGACAAACAACTAACAGAAATATTCCACATAACCCATAGTTTTAACTGGATAATACCAATAACCTCCTTTGAATGTGCTTGCAATATATACAATGGGTTGCCTACACAGGATTTTCAACATACCAAACAACGAATACTCTCAGTTATCCCTTGAGGAGAGATAGAATCTATTTGTAATGTTTAATTTTGTGTTTATTAATTCATGTTTAAAGTATGCATTAATTGTTCTGTTATCAAAAATAAAAATCATTTGAAAAAAAGTGATTACTCTGGGCAATTTGGGGTATTTCTTTTGGTTGCTGGCTTTTTAGCTTTCATATCACACTTATTTGAAAACTTTGTTTGTTGCATTCAGCAGTCATTGAGACCATAATATACTTACCTTTAATAAATGCATGATTATTTAAATGAAAATCAAGATTAAGACTCATTAATTTTAAAGCAATCCCAGATGATACACATTAGTATGCTCACCTATCATACATGTACCTGTTTGCTTCCTTTGATGTAATTTAGTTTGGTCCATGAGAGCATTTGTCGCTTCATACTGTTTTGAATTTTGATGTACCATTTTTTTTTCTTACATGTGTCTCTGTGACTAATATTTCTTGGTTTAAATTTCAAAAATGAGACATATTCAATAAGTCTAGTGGGACTTTCCAGTCATCTAGCAAGCAAACAAATAAACACTATATGATGGATTTTTTGACTACTTTAAAAGTCCTTTAGAAAGGATTACATAGCATGATAGGTTTGATCACATGTTTGACTTTTAAGACATTAGTCCATAAAAGTCTTCTTTCGTTATACATAAAATGCTTGCAATATGCACTGTTTAACAGAGTACTTATTTTATGTTCATATTTTTCTTTATTTTAACATTTTAGGAGAAACCTTAATCTCAGCAGCACAACTAGTGCAGGATGAGAGAAGCAACTGCCCTGGGAGCAAAGTGTTGAGGGGGATTGATCAGGCAATCCTGATCTCTAATGCATTACAGGCTTTTAAAAGCACTATTGCATTTGTATTCATACTTGAACACTGTATCACTCCATGTGTGATCTAAACTGTAACAACTGCTTGGTACATTGTAGCAAGTAGTTTGTTACAGTTTAAAAGTGAGGAAAAAATACTTTTTTAAACTAAAATCCGAGCACTGTAGTGCTCCATGCAGGCAGGGTTTAAACTGCAACAAATGTTTGCTACATTTGTAGCAAACAGTTTGCTACAATTTAGAAGAAGAATTAGTATTTTTTTTTATTATTAAGTAAAACATGAACACTTAGTGCTCTGTGCAGGTGGGGCATAAACTCTAGCAACCGTTTGCTTCATTTTTATAAGAGTTTATAACAAGAAGAATTTTTTTTGTCTCTACAATGGAAGAGCTGGTGGTTGGGGCATAGAGCTGTAATAAGCCAAACTGCTACAATGTAGGGATCTGCTTAATACAGTAAAGTTCTTTTTTTGTTGTTGTTCTTTTGGTTTTGTTGTTATTTTTTGCTGTTCACTTGAAGAGCTGAGGGGTGGGGCATGGGTACATGGCACAAGCACAGGACTCTGGTTGAGCCATCTAAACTTATGTTTATTGTTATATTTTAGCTGAATTGTGATTAGACTGATAATCTCATGAAGAAGATGACCACCTCATATGTCACATGTAGGCGTCCAGGCATAACCCTTCCTTTCTGTACTGTAGAGTTCCTATTTTCCACCTTGTGTTTGGAAAAAGAACTTTCCGTGTTAAAAGTGATGTAATGGAATTATTTATGTCCATTTATAGCTTTCCATTTCTCAGGTGATCCTTTGTTGCTCTTAAAAAAGGTAGCATAAAATATGTTCTCTCTGCTGGTTTGTGCCCATATGTGTTTCGCCATGGACTGTAGTTAAGGAACTTGCCCTTTCTGCATCATTGTTTATGATTCTTATCATCTATTCTTCTCAGTGACCACCATGCACACCTTCAACAGGCAAATCCCTGAAGGACAGTCCTTTAAACCTGTAAAGAGAACATGTAGTTGCTACAACTGAAAATACTGAGATAAGATATTATGTTTATTTGTTCTCAGTGATCTTGTGGATAATTTTGTGAGGTATACCATGCAATTTACTACCAGAATTACAGGACACATCAGGCAGTAAATACAAACCAGATAATAGTAAAGGTGGGAAAACTAGAGCTGCCTCAAGCCAGGCTAGAGCAGCAGGTCAGACTTGGCTTCTCCTTTGTGCATAACTGAGAAGATCCATGATCTAGTAAGGCCAGTTAACATCAAAGCATCACTTTGGTTAGGGAAAAACAGTTTATAAGTTTGTTAATGTGCAGTTTGTGTATAACATAATAGTATGGAATAATCCAGACTTGGATACTTTGTGGCTCATAAAATCTAACAAGGCTATTTCCACAGCTCAAAGTGAAAGAAAAATTGTTTCCACTTATAGATAATTGAAGCTTCATTTCTATGCCCATCCATAATTATGGGCATAACTATCAATAGGTTCCTTATCATCATCATCATCAGCAGCAGCAGCAGCTCCCTTTTCCCACTTTTCTACATGGTGTTGGGGTATTGTGTTAACTGTCACCAACTCTCTCAGTTCAGTGCCACACTCCTGCCGTCTTCAACAGTCATGCCTGACTGTTGCAGATCTTCTTTCACACAGTCCATCCACCTCTTTGCTGGACATCCTTCCTTCCTCTTACCTTCTTCCTGTCTATCCCAATTCTTCCTCACCAGACTGTGTTCTGCTTTTCTACACATGTGCCCAAACCATCATAATCTGTTCTTCTTGATCGTTTCTGTAATTGAAGCTACTTTGACTTCTGCTCTTATGTCCTCATTTCTTCACCTGTCCCACAGTGTGCATCCTACCACCTTTCACAGGCACTTCATTTCTGTCATCTCTAGCTTCTTCAACTGTTCTGCCTTTCCTGCCCAGGTTTTGGTACCATACAGTAGTACTGGTCGCACCACTGTCTTATATACCTTACTTTTCAGCTTCTTTGGCATTCTTCTGTCATAGACTACACCTGATACTCCATGCCCATTGGCTACAGCCCCTCTGATTCTAGCTTTGACCTCTTTATTCAGACTACTCTTCTCCTCAACTACCCCTCTCAGATACTTGAAGCTGTTTACCTGTTCCACTATCTTCCCTTCTATCTCTGTTCTCAGCTTCTTCTGATTTCCAAAATTTGCTGCCATTACCACCATTTTATCTGTGCTTAGTTTCATCCCATGTGCTTCCAGATTTACATTCCATTCTCCTATCCTTTGCTGAAGTTCTAGCTCAGAGTCTGCCTTCACTGCCACATCATCCGCATACAGCAGCTTTGTTGATCCTTCCCCTCCAACCTGTTTGTCAATGTAGTCCATCACCAGTATGAACAGCAGTGGGCACAGAGCTGAACCCTGATGTACACCCACTCCAACTGGGAACCCTTCTGTGAGGCTGAACACTGCTTGTACTTGAGTAATTGGGTCCTTTTACATAGCCTGCACTAATTCTACCAATGTTTCTGGGACTTTAAACCACTACAGTACTGCCCAGATCAGTTTTCTTGGGACCTTGTCATATGCTTTCTCCAAGTCTAGGAATGCCCAGTTGGACTCTCTCTTCATCTCTAACTTCTTCTCAAGTATCTGTCCCAGTGCAAACATCGGGTCACTTGTGCTGCATCCTGATCTGAATCCAAACCGCTCATCTCCAATCTTACATTCTATTACTCTGCAAATCCATTTATCAATCACCCTCTCCAGAACTTTCATGCAATGTGATAGGAGTTTGATGCCTCTGACCTGCCCACAATTATGGATGTCCCCTTTGTTCTTGTACACTGGCATGAGTATGCTTATTCTCCAATCATCTGGGATACACCTTTCTCTCCACACTGATATTAGTACCCTGAGGAGCCATTTCACCTCTATCTCACTCAGCATAGTTATATCTGCTGTGACCTCATCTGAGCCTGCTACTTTCCCTGACTCGATCTTCCTTAGTGCTGTTCTTACTTTTTCTATGGTGGTCTCCTCTTCTTCTCTCATTGTAAGCTGTTTCTGGGGCAGTAAAGCTTCTGTGGGGTTTTCTTCATTCAGAAGCTGCTGGAAATACTCCTTCCATCTTGCTTTGATGCCCTCTGGACTGGTGAGCAGGTTGTTGCTGGCATCCCTTATGAAGGGTGTCTGACTATCTTCTTTATCTTTCTGTCTTTGCCTTGCAACCTGATATAGTTTCTTTGCGCCCCTTAATGAGTCACTTTCCAGAAGTTGGTACAGTGTCTCTGATGTCCTATTCTTTGCTATTGCAACTACATTTTTAGATTCTTTCTTAGCCAACCAGTAGTCCTTCCTAGCCTGGTCAGTCTTTTCTATCTCCCACTTCTTTATGCAATCCTTCTTTCTTTTGATGACTTCCTGGACTTCTGCATTCCACCACCAGCTTTCCTTATGTACCATATTTCCATACCTGGCTCAGCCACATATCTTTTCTGTAGTCCTAACACATGTTGTTTTTAGGCACTGCCATTCTTCTTTAAGTCCACCTATTTCCTCCTCTTCGTGGAGTGCTAGAGCCCTGAGTAATTCCTTAAACTGTTGCACTTTCTCTCCAGTCAACTTCCAAGTCTTCAGCCTGGTCTCTGTTGACCTTAGAGGCTTCACTGACCACATCTTACAGCTGACTGTGGTAACTAGTGGTTTATGCTGTGGGCCGACTGTTTCACTGGGGATGACTTTGCAATCATGGATTCTACCCCAGTGCCTTTTCCTTACTAGGAGGAAGTCTACCTGAGTTGCATGTTAACTACTCTTGTATGTGATCTTGTGACTGTCTCTCTTTCTGAACCATGTGTTGGCTACTATCAAGCCATTTGCCAGACAGAAGTCTAGCTTCCTTTCCTTATATGTTACTTAATTACTCTGGTTCATCCTATTTTTATACTCTGAACTTTAACTTACGTGTTTTGTTCATTTTGTTTTTCAGTTTGCTACTAAACACAAGATAATGATACGGTGCCTAAGTATGAACCCAACTACTGTTAAAACAGAGATGATGGTCTAAATCAAATTCTTTAACAGAGTTGACACACAGGGAAGCACTCTTTGAGACTAAATACAGGTTCATAGGAAAAACAAAAAACAAAACCAAAAAACAGGATAATAAACATCTTAAAACATGAATAACATGCGATTATTTAATTCTGGAGACCTGAGACCTACTTAGAACATATAAGAAGAATGTATCTGCAATCTGAAGAGAGAACAGGATCCACATATGATTCCTGTCTGATGAAGTTCAAGTAGGGTATACCTTTAGCAGATTTGTTGAATATGTTCTCTGAAGATTGCAATTTTGGGATGTCATCTCAATGGACTTGAAGACAAGCAGAATACAGACATTATACAGGACAAGTTTAACTTTCACAGAATGTTACGTTAGAAATTTCTGATATTGTATATGTTTGATTTTCTAATTCTAGTTTGCAGATATTTATTTCTGACTCATAAGAAAAATGCAATCTATAGAAACTATTTGGACATTTATTACTGCACCACATAATTTAAACTTGTAACACAGAGTCCTAGGAGAATATGGCACCATTTAAGTACCTATGGTGGATTAAAAAAGACAAGAAGACGACGCACTTCAGACACAGTTTAGAATGGCTCAATGAGAAGTAAGAAAACACTTCTTCATAGAATCTGTGGTTGATTATTGAAGAAGCCTTAGTAAAAAAGCTGTAGAGTTGAAAACTTTTTACATTGAGGAATACACAGGATGAATATATGGCAATTTTTTTATGAGAGATAAGAAAATTGTTGTACATTAAGTAGGAGATGCTGCTAATTTAGGGAAGGTTCAGTTGCTCTGCATGATATCTGTAGTCTGTCCATTTGAAAAGAATTAGATGTCAAACAATGGACTCACGTATATATACCCTTTATCAGAATGTGTGTACCCAGGCTGTCAGTTACAAGCATGTATGATTAATATTATGTGATACAAGGTCAGATAAATCAAACAGGCATAGTCAAACCTCTGTCAGCTAATTACATGACATAAAGGGCTGATTAAAAGAAAATAGATCTATTTCTGGCAGCCTGAACATTTTACATGATCTTTGCAGGTGGCTAAACTGTTCTGTAACCTTATGATTTTGAATTTGTCTTTGCTTATAATTTCTAAGTACACCGTCTGCTGGAACAACAGCCTTTAATTGTCCCATGATATCTATTACCGCAAGGTCTACTTAAATCAAGGAAGTAAAACATATTTTCAAACAGGTTACTAAAAATGCTAGTTTATACTGTTCTGCTTGTCTTCCAATTCATTGAGATGTCACTCCATATCAGCTACCTTTGGAGAACATGTTCAATAAATCTGACAAAGATATATATTACCTCAACTTACTCAAACAGGTGTGAGCTGTGAATTGTTTTGCTTTTTTAGGTTGGAGATGCATTATTCTTGTATGTTCTATATGCTTTCAGGTTTCCAGAATTAAACAATCACTTCTGAAATCTAGCCTTTTTTTATGTTTTCAAATGTTCTTACTTGGTTTTGTTTCTAGGAATTAAAACTTATTCTCAAAGAGGGTTTTCATGGTGTTTCTACTCCAGGAAAGATTTTGAACTAGGCCATCAGCTTTGTTGTAAAGCCAGCAAGCCCAAGGTTAGGTTAATATGCCAATAAATGTTGCTGGGTGGCAACTTGAAAAGGAAAATGTACAAAAAAAAGCATAACTTAAAAGTTCTGAATACAAACATAAGATGAATCAGTGTACTTATGTAGCATATAATAAAGCTATTGACAGCTTTGCCCATGATTATGAATGGACATAGAAATAAAGCTGCAATTATCTCTAAGTAGGAAACATTTTTTTCTTTTACTTAGAGTTGTGCCAAAAATCTTGTTAGATTTTAAGAGACAAAAAATATCCTTGTCCAGATTGTTCCATATTATTATGTTGTACACAAATTGTACATTTTGAATACTTACTAACTGGTTTCACTGGCCAAAGTGATGCCTAACTTTGATAGATGTTGGTTATCTGCTTTACACAAAGAGCAAGCCAAGTCTGACCTATTGGTCAAGCCTGGCTTTAGCCAGCTTTGGCTTATCTCCTGTATTATTATCCTGCTTGTATTTGTTGCCTGAGATATCCTATAGTCCTGGAAATAAATGACATGATATATTACATAACTTTGTACATTCTATAACAGAGAATTAAAAAAAATAACATCTTATCTAATTTTTTCAGCTGCAGTAACTGTATATTCTCTTTTCGAGTCTGAAGGAATGTCCTTAAGGCGTTTTCCATTTCCAAGTGCGAACACTGCACACTGAGATGAGCAGATGATTATAGGCATAAATCATGGCAAAGAAGGCATTAATTCCTTAAGTACAATTCACAGTGAAACATAAGTAAGCTGAACTCTCATTGCATGCCAGTTTTTCAAAGAGTAGCAAGGATCATCTGATGGTGGAAAACTTTAAATGAACATAAATAGTTCCATAACATTACCCATAACCAATAAAGCCATTTTCAAACCAAAAAGGGAAAATAGTTACTCTACAACTCAGAATGGAAAGGTTAAGTCAAGAAGCCTACATGGAATAGATGAGCGGATCTTCTTGGGGAGCTGGTCAGTCCAGTCACAATTCTGCTGTAGCTTCCTGTAACAAGGTAAAATAAAGAAAAACATGTACACAAATTAAGTACTCTGTTACACTGTGTATATTGTAAACGTTTTACGTATGTGGAAAGAGAACTGTTATGTACTAATGTCTTAAATATCAAACAGTTTCATAGGTATACCATTACGTACTCCAAAGGTCAAAATATTCATCATATAGTATTTATTTGTTTGACTGGATATTCCCATCAGACTCACTAGAGATGTCTAATTTTTCATTTTAAACCAAGAAATATCAGGCCCAGAGACACATGTAGCAAAAGAATGGTACATCCAGATTCATTAACATCTTGCAACTAGAAATGCTGTTACACAGCAAACTAAAGCAGATCAAGAGAAACAAGAAGGCCGACAAATGATAGGTGAACTTACTAATGTGTGTCAGCTGCGATTACTCTAAAATTAACCATCCTTAATCCTGATTTTTACTTAAGTAATCATTCATTTACTAAAGGTATGTATATTATGGTCGCAACAACTGCTGACTGCAAAAAAATGGACTTTCATTTTAATGTGACAACTAATACTGTAAAATGCTTTAAATACATGATCGAATAGTGAATAATATTGCATATAACCATGCTTCAGTGTTACTAACATTTTCTGCTTCTTTCTATAATGGAATTTAATGGTGAGCTGTGCAGACTTCTCATGCATTTCAAATACACTGAATACAGATATTATACAACATAAATTAAACCTTCACAGGCTGTTACAAGTTAGAAACATCTGAAATGGTATATGTTTGTTTTCTGGATCATAAATACTATTTTGCAGATTTATTTTTGTCACATAGAAAAAATGGGTTCAGGTACCTAGGTGGCATGACAATTCCTTGTGAGACAGCTGGTTGTGGGTATATGGCTGGATGGCACTGTAGCTGCGGTGACATATGGCTGTGGACATTTCCCTGTAGGCATAGCAGATCCCCCTAGACTATATCCATAGGAGACAGAAACGAACCCTTAGAGTGGGAGAATGTGCATGTCCCCAGGAGTACAAAGGTATGATTGTCTGCAGTACAGGTTGCTGCAACCAGATGCTGGTCGGGCATGAATATGGCAACCAGATGCTAGCCGGGCATGAATGCAACTTTGTTAAAGAAGTCTCCAATGAACAAAGCCTTTATCAATGCAACATTTGAAGCAATGTATGTAGTGCTTGGTGTGTACTATATGAAAATACAATCACAGCTTGTTAAAATGTGCCACAACACATAAGGAATCCTGAACATTACTGTAGTCAGACTTATGTTAGAGGATGTGTTTTAGGTGATGCTCCCATACAACAATAGCCTTTCTATGTGGTTTCACTGGCATCCCCGGAGAAATGATCCTCTTCAGTTATCAGTTACATTTTGTTCCTCTTGCAGAACAGATGAAAGGTCAGATAGCTGTACCGTAGGCCATTCAAGTAACACCTTTAGCCAGCGGTGCTATGCTTCCTTCTGATTATTGGTTTGTGGAGGAGCCATGTCAGAGACATCACAAAGACTCCAGAATTTCAGAGGATAAGATGTTGGCAGTCATTTTGGTGCAGGAGGCATACTTCCTTGGATGGACACTCACGGTTCAGAAATGCTGGTATGGGCTAAGCACATTCAGGCAGTGTAGAATCAATCTCCATAATTACAGGCACATCATTATCTGTTAGTAGGAAAGCCAGTGCAATCAACTTGTGCATGGCTAAAGAAAATGCAGTATCTGTACCATAAAAAATGGAGCAAGAAGCCCTTTAGAATACTGTTGGAGAATGCCTCATGACTAGCATGAATTGCTACCTTCTCAAAATCAGTCATAATATAGTTTGGATGAAAGGTGCATCCGAAATATGCAGCCATCCCCTTAAGCATATCCCCCATTTTGTTGTATCTTGCTTCAGTTTTCTAAGTCATTTGACAATAAATCAGGAGAACAATCCAATTATTAGGTGTACAATTTACAGCACACTTCTGCATGTGTTGAGAATGTGCCATCCCCAAGTATGATATGTGCCCTGCACAGATCTGTCAGATTTTGCACTGTAGTGAGCAAAAAAAGAGTCCTTACCATCCATATATGACTTTCTTCTTAGGAGAAAGGTACTCTCTTGTATTGTGTATATTGAATAAGACGATGAGGCTAAGTATTCATTTAAGTAGTTTATTACTCAAACACATCAGGATGAAAAACAGTAATACTACACTTAAAAGAGCTAACTAACTGACTGACTACTCCACACATGCATGCTTACACCTCAGCTGCTCACTAAAAAAATGCACTCTTGCTTGCGTGTGCTCAGTACTGATATGCAAGTGCTCGCTGACTGGAATAGATTTTAAAGGATCATCCACACTCTGATCTACATCCTCCCTCTTTGAGTAGTTGGTCATGCAAATAAACAATGACAATCATATGAGCATGCAAATTATACAAATATATACAAACAACAATCATGTCCAGGTGGTTGTATATTTGAGAGTAGGTCTTGAGATACAACCTGGCCTCGTAATGCAATAATTTGTACTGGGTTTAGCAACAGGGACAGTCACTGCAACATGTTCTTCTTGAGGATTTTCAGGGATAGTTTCAGGAACAAGAGTAGGCAATGAAATGCTCTCTGGAACAGGAACATTGGACAAATCACTCTGGGAGTTAGAGCTTTTGTTACAAGCAAAATGTTGCAACACTGGTTTGCACACTGGTAATAAATGTTTCTGATTCTGCCTGAATTGCATGCCTTGCAACTCAATGATGTACAACCTCAGTTCTTCACATAAATATTTCACAAGTCCAATTCGGTCAAGTCATTTTGCTGTCTGCATCCTCACCATCTCTTTTTCTTTTAGTTGAGTCAGAGGTTTGCTGGCTTTATCATAGTAGGACTTTTGAGAAAAACACTTCTTTAAGAGTTGAGTTTTTACTGCTTTGTTGTTTTTAGCACTTGGAACCAACAAATTCTTACTGATTGGCAGTGTGGCTCTGGTTTGTCTCAACATTAACCACTGGGCAGGTGAACCAAGAAGATAGTCATGGGGTATGTTTCTGAGATTAAGGAGATTTAGAAAAACATCAGTATAGTCACGTTTAAACTTCTCCAACAGCTGTTTTGCACTTTGAATTTCACATTCCGCCAAGCCATTTGATGGTGGGCATTCAGGATTACTTGTAACATGAATATGTTTTAGCGAATCTTTTCACTTGTAAACTGTGCACCATTGTCAGAAATGACTTTGTGCAGACTACCATGAACAGAAAAATGTCTCTTCAACTTAGTAATGACAGCATTGGATCTTTGATTAGGAAGTAGGTCAATCTCAAACCAGTTTGAATAACAGTTTGCTAATACCAAGTAATGTTGACCATTCCATTTGAAAATATCTGTAGCTACTGTTGACCATGGTAGTTCAGGAATCTGGCTTATCTGAAGTGGTTCTTTTCATTGATGCAGTTTAGTACTATTACAAATGGAACTGAATAACATGAAAGCATTACTGAGCCTTTGGTTTGAATTTGACTCTCACCAAGCATTGACACACCATGAACATAAAAAGTAGGGTCGCAGTTTTCTAGTTGATCAACTTACCTCTTTAAATGCTCTCTTTTAATAAAATAATGGACCTCTTTTGACTTACAAAACCTTTTGAAATGATTCCACTTTTTACATTTGTGGCACTACTGACCAAAATCTAGGCACTTTTCTCATTTGGGTTCATGACTGCCGACATAATTACGACAGTTGACTATGAGGCTAGGTGGGGGCACATTCTTTGATTTTGCTGAGACATCCCTGCTTTACAGAGCATGCTCTGGAGGTTGCTAGAAAGGCTTTGGGTTTCACTGAAGCTGCCCCACCCCTGGCCTATATCTTTTAAACTCATGCTGCATACTATCAACATTAGCACTGGAAGCATGCATTTCTCATTTGTGTGTTTTTCTGTGAACTCATATATCTGACAAATCTCTATGGCCTTATTCAAATTAAATCACTATCCTGAAGCAAAATCTTTCTCACTGCATCATCTTTAATACCACACACAAGCCTGTCTTTTATCAACTCATCTCTTAAATCTCCAAATCTGCACATTTTTGCCTTGTTTGTCAAGTCAGTTATATATGCTGCAAACATTTCATTAGGCTTTTGATCCTGTGTGTAAAATATGTGCCTTTCCATTGTAATATTCATTTAGGGGTGACACATTTGTCTAAATTTACATTTTAAGCACTCAGGGTCTTCCCACATTTCAGCCGATACCATTATATGGCAGTTCCTCCTCGCCTGCATACACAGTTGGGGCATACACAAATGAATGCTTAATTTCAGTAGCTTCTGAACTAGCTAAATTAAGCAGAATAAATGCCTTTTACTTGCATCTTTATCAGAAGAAGTAGCCTATATGAAAATACCATACTCTTTCTCAAACACTCTCCTGTTTTCAGCACATCACCATCAAATACAAATGGACCAGGTCTGCGAAATCTTTTTGCCATGCTGACAACTTGCCCTTGTAATTATATTCAAAGGCACACACACAGATATATAAATATAGATATACCAAGTACTTAGAAAAAATATTCAGCTGTACCATAAATTCTTTGAAATTACTGCATTCTGCAAAATAATGGTACTCTAATACTGCACAAACTTGTGAACTCTTTGCACACCTCGGATACCTCAGATAGTTTTAGTCAATATGAAAAAGAAGCACATAGTGAAAAATATGGTCATTTTCTCTTTTTATACATTTTATGCAAGTTGGAAGTTATTTTAAGCACTTTTGTAATTATTTCGAGTATTTTTATCAACATATTGTAATTTCAAACATTTTGCTTAATTAGAAAGTCATTTTGAATTATTTTAATGCTTTGATTTATATTTATTGAGTATAAAATCATTTAAGTGAGTTTTAGTACATGGATTTGTCTTTCTGACCTGTTTGTGAGTCGTTTAAGCAGGGATGATCCACTCCTGCATATTCCTCCAACTGTAACTGCCTGCTTCATGGTCTTGAAGAAGAAGTTTTACTCTGGATCCCATTCTGACACCATGTCGGATGTCTTGTATATATATATTGAATAAGACAATGAGGCTACACACCAGGATGGAGAATGATAACATTAAACCTAAACGAACTAACTAATCAACTGACAGCTACACACATACATGCTTACACCTTGGCTGCTTACTACAAAATGGCACTCTTGCTTGCACATGCTCAGTAATTATATGCACATGCTCACTGACTGGAATAGCTCTTAAAGGAACATACACACTCTGATCTACAGGTATCACTGCAGAGTGGGTACTGGCTGACATCGACAATTGCCAGGGTTGCAGGGGGTATAGAAATGGATTCTGCTAATGGTGCAAATGAGTGTAGCACAAGGCATCTCTTGTAGCACATTGTCATCTGCCTTTCCAAGGACACTCTGCATTACTTGACTAGGTAAATCATTGCTGTGTTCTGCACTCTGCCATAGTTCTGCATACAGCACCACTACCTCTGCACTGATTGCATTAGGTCCATGGTGGTGTGGCAAGGATTTCTGCAGTTCCTCCCCCTCTGCATGGTGAACTGTGATAGCTCAGCTTCTACAGGCCTTTATCCTCCACTTAGTACATGCCCAGTATCATTTGGATAGCACTTGACATTCTAAGTGATATAGGTAACCCTGTATCACTAGCATTAGTTTGCTGCATTGGCTGAGCATTGTCCAATATCTGCTGCCAGGCTGACCTGGTCTGTTTTTGTTAGTAGTATCCATCATGTTAATGATAGTTGTAGAGGGCTGCTCAGCATCCTTGTCCTACACTTTAGCAAGGCTGAGCAACTGGATGCCAATGATGTCAGTTATAAGCTGCTCTGTGACTCTGGGAACCGTGAAGTATTTCACCTTGTGGAGTATAGATCCTGTACTAGCTTGCTATGTCTACAACGTACGCATGGCTTACAACTGTGTCTGCCACACACTGCAGTCTTTTGTCCTGTTTAGTCCACACTACTGTTATATCCCTTGCTTAAGCTCAGTTAGTTATGCTGTATTTCCAACCTGAACAACACTAGGATATTCACAGTATAACAAATCTGTAGGTGTCTGCACTTGATGAATACATGTGTGACACAGCTCTTAAAGAATAATCCTCCTTTAATAGCCTGCCTCCTGTCTTAACCAACCAGCTTTCATTGCCCAGTTGCATTTCCAGATACAGACTTTACTTAGTGATGCTTCCCTGCATAGCCTCTATACGTTTTCCCTATCTGCAGATATGCTAGGATGATTGTGTCAGACTTCCATGTGCCACACATACTGATCTGGAACACTAAAGTGTGCCCTGGTAGGTGAGAAAGGATATTAATAATATGCTTGCCATATGCAATTATATAGTTCCCTGATGATCACTGTCCTTGTAACCTGCTTATGCCTTTCATATCCCTTCTGTGTGTCTGCTATTTTATATCTGTAATTGGTGATACATGATGGTAGTTGTCCCTGCATTCTGTTACATCACATCTGTAAAAAGAAGTTTTAAATGTGCCTCACTCACTTCAATGTACTTGTGCACATCTCCACCTTCTCCCTTAGTATTGCACTGTCATATTTTTCTGTTCCTTGTGCTATATCTTCCACAGACCCACTTCTGTTAAGTCATTAATATGTATGCAAAGCACAGCTCACTTTCAACTTCCCTTCCTGTTGTGTAACAGGACATAGTTTGTCCATGCCATTACAGTTAGTTTGCTGTGTTGGCCTAGTCCTTTATGCTGCAGGATATCCTGTTTCAGTTTAGTTTTAATTGCACAGGACCTTACAGTTAGTTTGCTGTGTTGGCCTAGTCCCTTATGCTGCAGGATATCCTGTTTCAGTTTAGTTTTAATTGCACAGGCCCTTACAGTTAGTTTGTTGTGTTGGACTAGTCCCTGATGCTGCAAGACATCCTGTTTCAGTTTAGTTTTACCTGCACAGGCCCTTACAGATAGTTTGCTATGTTGGCCTAGTCCCTTATGCTACTGGATATCCTGTTTCGGTTTAGTTTTATGTGCACAGGCCCTTGCAGTTAGATTACTGTGTTGGTCTAGTCCCTTATGCCACAGGACATCCTGTTTCAGTTTAGTTTTACCTGCACAGGTCCTTACAGTTAGTTTGCTGTGTTGGCCTAGTTCCTTATGCTACAGGATATCCTGTTTTGGTTTAGTTTTACCTGCACAGGCTCTTATGGTTAGTTTGCTGCATTGGCCTAGTCCCTTATGCTACAGGGTATCCTGTTTCGGTTTAGTTTTACCTTAACAGGCCCTTACAGTTTGTTTACTGTGTTGGCCTAGTCCCTTATGCTACAGGATATCCTGTTTCAGTTTAGTTTTACCTGCACAGGCCCTTACAGTTTGTTTACTGTGTTTGTCTAGTCCCTTATGCTACAGGATAGCCTGTTTCAGTTTAGTTTTACTTGCACAGGCCCTTACAGTTAGTTTGCTGTGTTGGCCTAGTCCCTTATGCTACAGGATATCCTGTGTCGGTTCAGTTTTACCTGCACAGGCCTTTACAGTTAGTTTGCTGTGCTGGCCTAGTCCCTTATGCTACAGGATATCTTGTTTCGGTTTAGTTTTACCTGCACAGGTCCTTACAGTTAGTTTGCTGCGTTGCCATAGTCCCTTATGCTACAGGATATCCTGTTTCGGTTTAGTTTTACCTGCATGGGTCTTTACAGTTAGTTTGCTGTGTTGGCCCTAGTCCCTTATGCTACAGGACATCCTTTTTCTGTTTAGTTTTACCTGCACAGGCCCTTACAGTTAGTTTGCTGTGTTGGCCTAGACCCTTATGCTACAGGATTTCTTGTTTCGGTTTAGTTTTACCTGCACAGGCCCTTACAGTTAATTTGCTGTGTTGGTCTAGTCCTTTATACTACATGATATCCTGTTTTGGTTTAGTTTTACCTGCACGGGTCCTTACAGTTAGTTTGCTGTGTTGGCCCTAGTCCCTTATGCTACAGGACATCCTCTTTCTGTTTAGTTTTACCTGCACAGGCCCTTACAGTTAGTTTGCTGTGTTGGCCTAGACCCTTATGCTACAGGATTTCTTGTTTCGGTTTAGTTTTACCTGCACAGGCCCTTACAGTTAATTTGCTGTGTTGGTCTAGTCCTTTATACTACATGATATCCTGTTTTGGTTTAGTTTTACATGCACAGGCCCTTACAGTTAGTTTGCTGTGTTGGCCTAGTCCCTGATGCTGCAGGACATCCTGTTTCGGTTTAGTTTTACCTGCACAGGTCCTTACAGTTAGTTTGCTGTGTTGGCCCTAGTCCCTTATGCTACAGGACATCCTCTTTCTGTTTAGTTTTACATGCACAGGCCCTTACAGTTAGTTTGCTGTGTTGGCCTAGACCCTTATGCTACATGATTTCTTGTTTCGGTTTAGTTTTACATGCACAGGCCCTTACAGTTAGTTTGCTGTGTTGGCCTAGTCCCTGATGCTGCAGGACATCCTGTTTCGGTTTAGTTTTACATGCACAGACCCTTACAGTTAGTTTGCTGTGTTGGCCTAGTCCCTTATACTGCAGGATATACTGTTTCTGTTTAGTTACCTGCACAGGCCTTTACAGTTAGTTTCCTGTGTTGGCCTAGCCTTTGATGCTGCAGAACATCCTGTTTCTGTTTAGTTTTACCTGCACAGGCCCTTACAGTTAATTGCTGTATTGGCCTCATTCCTTATACTGCAGGATATCCTGTTTCTGTTTAGTTTTACCTGCACAGGCCCTTACAGTTAGTTTGCAGTGTTGGCCTAGTCCCTGATGCTGCAGGACATCCTGTTTCAGTTTAGTTTTACCTGCACAGTACATTTGTACTTGTACTAGAGCTGTCCCTAAGCACAGAGTTTCAGGTTGCTGCTATTTACAGTCTAAAATGGATTGGCTGGTATTCTATATGGTAAGTTTTCCCAATTTTACATTTGTAGTCAGACTGATGGATATTTCAGTAATTTCATGTCTATTTTGAACTATACAGGTATGTAATGGGGAGACTGTTTCCTTCCTTATACCATTTGCTATGTTCTGGCATGTCAGAGGGGATTGCAGTCAATAAGACTATATTCATTTGGGTATGTGCTTCTTATCCTGCTTTGCAAACATGCCAGTACATATTTCATTGGCAATGTATTCCCACTGTTTATATGTGAAGTACTTCACCTTCAGCCTGTCTAACACCTTGCTTCCCTCAGTTTAATGCCCTGTCTCTGTTTCCCTATGCTTTATACATCCGCAATGATCATTATTATGCAGCAGCTGTCTCTACTGTTAGAATACAGCTGAGTAGCTTTCATTAGGGATCGTTGTGATGTTCTGGTCTTCTCACTGGCATTCAACATTGCAGTGCTTCTGCTTTTGGTTGCATTGCTCTACAGTGAAGAGGTGGAGTGGCCTTTTGGTTTCAGTGTTATAGCTCATGGAGAAATGTCTCATGATCTAAATGCGGGAACCCAGAAAAAATGCAGTCTGTTTGAAACTATCTGAACATTAATTACTGCCCTGAATGATTTAATCTTGTAACACTGAGTCCTAGGGTAGGACAACATTTAAGTACCTAAAGTGGATATCTGGAGGCCAACAAAATACCATATTAATAAAAGACAGAACAACAAGATGCACTTCAAAGTTACAATTTAGAATTTTGTGGTCCAATGAGAAGTAAGTAAACACTTTTTCACAAAAAGTGTGGGTAATTATTGAAAAAGCTTTATTAGAAAAGTTATAGAGCTGAAAACTCTTAACATTGAGGAGTACACGGGATGAATATATGGCAGTTTTTTATGAGAGATGACTAAGTTGTTGTACATTAAGTAGTAGATCCTGCTAATTTAGTGAAGTTTAAGTTGCCCTGCACCTTCAGGAATGCATGGATCATGCAATCCCAAATAAAACCAAGACCAAATCCTCCAAAGGCAGACGTCCTGTCTGGTGGACCCCAGCTATAAACAAACATACAATAGAAGGAGGAAGCTACTACATGATAGAGCAAAATCCCAAAAAGGGAAGGCATCTCTTGATCAGTATTAGTAAAAAACTACGGGCACTCATAAAATCGTCTAAGGCCAGCTTCGACAGAAAAATTGCACAGGACACTAAGGATAATCACAAGGCTTTCTTTACTTATGTCAGGAACCTGGGTGGGAATTTCCAGATATGCTCAGAATTAATCCAAAATGACAAAAAATACATCGAACCCACAGACATTGCCAACATCCTAGCTGACAGGTTCAGCGCAAACTCCCCCCCCCACCAAAAGAGCAAATATCTATCCCAGCAGAGTGCTGCCCTCCTGACATCTCAGATGCTCAGGTAAGAGCCGCCCTCTCCAAAGCAAAAAACACAGCATCAATGGGACCAGACGGTGTCCCAGGCTGCGTCCTACATGAACTCCAAGAAGAGCTAAACCCAAACATAAAACTACTGTTCAATCTCAGCCTTACTACAGGATATGTACCCAAAGAGTGGCATACAGCAACAGTGGTCCCTCTCCACAAAGGTGGTGCCTCAACGGATCCTGGAAACTATTGCCCCATAAGCCTGACTAGCTTGGTCTGCAAAGCTATGGAAAGGATCATCATGGACCTCATAAATAAAGATATTGGGGACCTACAGACAAAGGATCCTACCCTGTTTGGCTTTTTTAAGGGCAGATCCTGCCTCTTAAACCTGGTCAATTTCTTTGAAACAGTCACCAAGGCCATTGACGAGGGGAAGGTGGTCCACACAGCCTACCTGGACCTCGCAAAAGCCTTCGATACAATACCCCACTCGGGCATTATAGATAAGCTCACCAGCTTAAATATAAACCCCTATGTCACTAGATGGGTTGCAAACTGGCTCAAGGACAGACCCCACATGGTTAGAATTGCTGGAGCCATGTCAGACTCCAAACCAGTTACAAGTGGCTTCCCACAAGGCTCAGTCCTGGGACATCTCTTGTTCGGTATATATTTCTCGGAGGTACAGGCCAACACGGAAGGACTGTAGCTGACCAAGTTCACAGATGACTGCAAACTGGGCGCCATAATCGACTCTCCAGCTGACACAAGCATCCTCCAAAAGGGCCTCATAGAAACAGACAACTGGTGCCAGAGCCATGGCCTCAAGCTAAATGCCAAAAAGTGTATAGTCATCCCCTTTGGCAAAAACAAAGTGCCCACAAATTACCACTTAGGTGGTAATCCATTAAGTACAGAAGAAGTAATTAGGGACTTGGGGACCCAAGTTGATAGCAATCTCTCATTTGACAACCACGTGGCCAAAGTGGTTAGAAAAACATTTTATATAGCCCACCTAATCATGAAGGGATTCACATCTAGATCAGGGGAAGTCATTGTGCCTCTTTACTCATCCCTCATCAGGCCCATAATTGAGTACAATGCCCCTTTTGGGATGTACCTTACCAGACACCTGCAGCAACTGGAAAGACCCCAAAAGTACCTCACCAAGAGGATCCAAGGGCTCAAACACATGCCATATGCTGCCTGGTTAAAGAAACTCCAGCTCTACTCAGTGGCATACCGCCTGCTCAGAGGCGATCTGTGCCTGACTTATAAAGCTATGTCCAACCCGGAATTAATGGACATGCTGCACCTCAGAAAATCCAAATCTCATTGAGCTACGCGCTCGAGAGACTTGAACCTCAGCACTGAAATAAATAGGACATGCTGGAGGGACAGATTCATAACCCAGAGGCTCCCTTCACTCTGGAATAAAATCCCAGTCCAGGTTAGACAGAGTCCCTCATTGACTCTCTTCAAGAGGAATCTTGATGAGTGGATGGGAGATCATAGGTTTATCACAGGATAGACAGAGGCACAGTATACTAACCTCAAAAAAGGGCATAGCAAAATTAATTTAAAATGGGTGGCGAAAGCCAAACACACTCTGGCTAGGCTTATAAATGCCCTAGGGCAGATAGCCTAGTATGAACCTATGAACCTATGATATCTGTATTCTGACCAATGGAAGGGGTCAAACAATGAGCACATGTACATCCTTTATGAGAATGTGTATACCCAGGCTGTCAGTTACAAGCATTTATGATTAATATTATTTGATACAACCTCAGATAAATCAAATAGGCATAGTAGATCATCTCATCTGTCAACTAGATAAAGCACATAAATGGCTGATTAAAAGAAAAGAGATCTATTAATGGCAGGCCTGAACATTTTGTATGATCTTTGCAGGTGGCAAAACTGTTCTGTAACCTTATGATTTTGAATCTGTCTGTTCATAGGTTCATAGATTTTTCTAAGTACACTGTCTGCTAGAACAGCAGCCCCTTATTGCCCCATGATATCTCTTACCCCAATGTCTACTTAAATCATGAAGAAAAACATATTTTAGAACAGGTTACTATAAATGCTAGTGTATATTGTTCTGCTTGTCTTCACGTGTATTGAGATGTCAGTCCAAGCTGGTCACCTTTGGAGAGCATGTTCAATAAATCAGCCAAAATATATCCCACCTGATCTTGCTCAGGCAGGTCTGAGCTATGGATCTTTTTTGTTTTTCAGGTTGGAGCTGCATTCTTCAGATATGTTCTACATACTTTCAGGTCTTTAGAATTAAACAATCACTTATAGGTTCATAGGTTCATAGGTAGGTACTAGGGTATTGGCCCTAGAGCCTATATAAGCCTAGCCAAATGGTACACTGACTTTTGCCACCCAAGAAAATTATTTTCCTGTGCCCCTGTCAAGCAGAGCCACAGAAGTGATCCCCAGGGTGAATTTCCTATCACCCATCCAATCATCAAGAATTTTTCTTGAAGAGTGCTAATGAGGAGCTTTGTTTGATATAGATAGGTAGTTTGTTCCAGAGTATGGGAAGTCTCTGGGACAGGAATCTATCCCTCCAGCATGTTCTGTTTATTGAGGTGACAAGGTTTAGGTCCCTAGAGCGTGCAGCTCTGAGGGATTGGGATTTCTTTACGTGGAGCATGTCCAACAGCTCTGAGTCTGACATAGCTTTGTATGTTAGGCAGAGATCGCCTCTGAGTAGGCGATATGCGACAGAGTAAAGCTGGAGTTTTTTGAGACGGTATGTGTAGGACATCTGTTTGAGGCTGGTAATCCTCTTTGTGAGGTATTTCTGTGGCCTTTCCAGTTGTTGTAGATGTCTTATGAGGTACATACCAAAAGGGGTGTTGTACTCTATAATGGGTCTAATGGGTGATGAGTAGAGGGGAACAATGACCTCTTTTTTGCTGGATGAGAAACCTTTTGTGATGAGGTGTGCCACGTAGGAGGATTTCCTGACTACTGTGGTGATGTGATTATCAAAGGAGAGACTACTGTCCACCTGTGTCCCAAGTTCTCATCACATTTTTGGTGTTAAGTAGACTACCACCTATGTGGTAGTTCATGGGTACAGAGTTTTTACCAAAAGGGATGACAATGCAATTTTTGGCATTGAGCTTGAGACCATGGCTTTGGCACCAGGCATCTGTCTCAGTGAGGTCCTTTTGTAGGATGTCCACATCTTTAGGAGTTTTTATTATGGCTCCTAGTTTGCAATCATCTGCGAACTTTGTTAGCCAAAGACCTTCTGTGTTAGTCTGTACATCAGAGAAGTAGATACCAAACAGGAGAGGACCTAGGACTGAACCCTGTGGTACTCCACTTGTCACTGCTCTGAAGTTGGATTTAGAGTCTGCTACTTTCACAGTGTGGGTTCTGTCAGTGAGCCAGTTGGCAACCCATCTTGTGACATAGTGATTTATACCTAGTTTAGTGAGTTTATCTATAATTCTAGAGTGGGGGATGGTGTTGAAAGCCTTGGTGAGATCTAGATAAGCTGTGTGAACCACCTTACCCTCATCTACGGCTTTGGTGACCGCTTCAAAGAAGTCTATCATGATCTGCCTTTTACAAACCTGAACTGGGTAGGGTCCAGAGTTTGGAGATTACCAATGTCATTGTTTATATGTTCCATGATGATACATTCCATAGCCTTGCAGACCCGGCTCGTCAGGCTAATGGGGCGGTAGTTCCCGGGGTCCGTGGTGGCTTCGCCTTTGTGGAGTTGGATAACTATTGCTGTGCACCATTCAGTGGGCACAAAGCCTGAGGTGAGGGTATGACTGAACATAGTACTTAGGTGGGGTGCCGGTTCATTCTGTAGTTCATGTAGAACGCAGCCTGGGATGTTGTCTGGTCCCATGGATGCTGTCTTCTTGACTTTGGAGAGTGTGTTTTTTACCTGTGCAGCTGTGATTACAGGAACTTTACATTCTTCCGGTATAGAGATCAGCCCTTCAGGGGATGAGAGAGGGGTAAAGTTAGCACTGAACCTATCTGCCAGGATGTTGGCAAAATCAGTTGGTTCTGTATATTTAGTGCCATTGTGCTGTAACTCAGAGCAGATCTGAGTGTTGCCATTGAGATTCTTGACATAGCTATAGAATGCTTTGTGGTTGTCTTTAGAATCAGTGTCAATTTTGTTTTCGTATCTAGTTCTGGAGGATTTTATGAGGGATCTCAGCTTCTTACTGAGGCTGACCACGGAGTTTCTCCAATCATGGGATTTTACTCTTTTTTGCAACAGCTTCTTTCTTCTGTTGTAGAGTTTGTTTATAGCAGGGGACCACCAGATTGGCTTCTTTTT
Organism: Protopterus annectens; assembly: GCF_019279795.1. Classification (NCBI taxonomy): domain Eukaryota; kingdom Metazoa; phylum Chordata; order Ceratodontiformes; family Protopteridae; genus Protopterus; species Protopterus annectens. The sequence goes on from NC_056733.1 coordinate 1,129,816,886, forward strand.
TTTGGAGGACAACATCTTGGTTCTGTTAGGGATTGCATGATCCATGCACTCGTGTAAGTGCTTATAAAGTGCAATTGTATAGGATTCAGCAGTCATACCTCTATTGTCCGTCAGCATGGGTGTCGTGAAGTTTGCCACTTCTGTCTTAAGAAGCATGAAGTTGGCTTTGGAGAAATTTTTTACGGTAGTTTCCCCTAATGTGGGGCTGGGGTGGGATGTGGATGTCTAGGGTGATTTGTTTGTGGTCGGATCTGACCAACGAAGAATTAACCTCTGGTGTAGAACACCGGTTGCCCATGTTGGTAATGACCAGGTCTAGGATATTGCTGCTCCTGGTGGAGTGTGGATAAGTTGATCCAAGGTGTTGGAATTTATGAATTCCAGAAAACATTGAGCACAAGAGTTGGTACATGAGTAGTTTTTCCAGTTAATGGTGGGGTAGTTGAAATCGCCCATTATTATGATGTTAGGTTGTACCCTAATATTTTCCAGTGTATCAAGAAATGATACCTGTTACAGTGGTGAATTTGTCATTTGAATCTTGCCTAAAAAAGGCACTATAGGGGTGGCAAGAGCCTTAGCCAGTATCCAGAATCCCAAGGGCGACAGGTGCAGGTCATCTCTGGCAAAGCATCGTGGTTTGTTGATCATGTCATCCCAGGCAGACATATACTGGATCCACTTAGAATGACACCAAAAGCTTAGCCAATTGTTGAAGTCAATCATTTTGTCCTTGTATTGTGGTATCATTCTGGGTGATGGCTGGATGCTACTCAGGGCTAGGGTCATACCTGCCTGGGCTACAAGATCAGACAGCTCCTCCATGTCTCTTTTCATGTAGTCCAGGGAGGTACGTCTCAGGTCATTCACATCAACATGCACAATGACAGAGTCATATTTGTACTTGTTGTGGAGTGACCTGAGTGCATGTGTTATGTGGTGGATCCTGGCACCTGACAGGCAGCTGACAGTAACTTTCTCCTTGTTTAGCCTGGTGAGTGGAACATCAGTGTGCCTGACTATAGAGTCACCTATGACTAGAGTGTTGGGTACGTTGTTATGCCTTATGGGCTGTGGTTGAGTGGCACACTGAGTTTGTGGGCTATGTGGCATTTGGGTTGTGCTGGGGGATGGAGGTTGCTTGCGTTTCTGCTTTGGAGGTCTCTGTTGCTTGGGTAGATTTTTTTTTAGAGCCTCTGTGAATGTAGGTGTGTGTTTTGTTTTTCCATGTGCATGTTTTGGTGGTGTAGGTTTTGAAATCTAGCCTTTTATTTAAGATATTTTCAAATCTTCTCATTTATTTTTATTTTCTATGAATTAAAACTTATTCTCAATGAGTGCTTCACGGTGTTACAACTCCAGGAATGTGTTTGAACTGGGCCATCCGCTCGGTTTTAAAGCTGGCAAGACCAAGGTTAGGCACTCTGCTGATATATTTTGTTGGGTGGCAACTTGAAAGGGCAAATGAAAATGAACAAAAAACATAAAGTTCTGAGCACAAACAGCACGAATCAGTAATTTTAAGAAGCATATAATGAAGCTACTGACGGCTATGCCCGTGATCATGAATGGACATAGAAGTGAAGCTGCAATTATGTTTAAAGAGGAAACATTGTTTTCTTACACTTAAAGCTATGTCAATAATCTTGCTAGATTTTACATGACAAAAAATATCAGTCTGGGTTATTCCATATTACATTATACACAAATTATGCATTACTAACGGGTTTCACTGACCAAAGTGATGCCTGACTTTAATAGATCTTGGTTCTCTGCTGTATACAAAGGGCAAGCCAAGTCTGCCCTATCAGTTATGCCTGACTTTAGCCAGTTCTTGCTTGCCTACCTCTACTTTTATCTGGCTTGTATTTGCTGCCTGACATGTCCTACATTACGTGATATATTACATAAAATTATGCACATGATCACAGAGAGGAAATAAAATAACATCGTCTCAATTTTTTTTCAGTTGCAATAACTGCACATTCTCTTTTCAAGTTTCATGGAATGCCCTTAAGGCATTTTTCTTTTCCAAGTGTACACACTGGTCACTGAGAAATATATGTAAGCTGAACTGAGTGCTCAAAGAACATTTTATGCCAATTTTTCTTAGAGCATGAAGAATCATCTGAGAGGTGGAAAACTTTAAATGGACAGAAATAATTCTGTAACATTACCTATAACCCAGAATGTAGGTTTTCAAAGCAAGAAGGGAAAATAGCTACTTTACAGCTCAGAATGGAAGGATTAAGTCTAGAAGCTCCATCGGAGAGACACAGTGATATTCTTGGACAGATGGTCAATCCCTTCACAGTTCTTCTGAAATATAACATTAATAGCTCCCTCTAACATGTTATACTAAAGAAAAACATGAACACAAATTAAGTATTCTGTTAAACTGCATATATTGCAAGCATTTTATGTGTATGGAAAAAGAACTGTTATGCACTAACGTCTTAAATATCAAACAATTTCATAGGTATACCATTACATACTCCAAAGCAATCAAAAATTCCATCATATAGTTTTTGATTGTTTGATGACAGGATAGTTCCATAAGACTCACTAGACTAATTTTTCATTTTAAATGAAAACATATCAGGCCCAGAGACGCATGTAACAAAAAATGGTACATCAAGATTCATTAACATCTTGCAACTACAAATGATGTTACACATCAAATTAACGTAGATCAAGAGAAACAAGAAGGCCGACAAATGATAGGTGAACTTACTAAGGTGAGTCAACTCGGATTACTCTAAAATTAACCACCCTTAATCCAGATTTTTATTTAAGTAATCATACATTTATTAAAGGTAAGTATATTATGGTCTCAGCAACTGTAACAAAAATGGTAAAACAAAATTCATTAATATCGTACAACTACAAATGCTCTTATGCAGCAAACTAAAGTAGATCAAGAGAAACAAGGAGGTACATGTGTGTCAGGTGAACACATTAATGTGTGTTAGCTGGGATCCCTCTAAGATTACAGATTTAAGGCTAACCATACTGTTCAGACCTGGTGGTGAATCAGCAGCAAGTCTCAATATCCATTCATATTCCTAAATGGTTATTGATATCACCACCCCTTAATGTAGGATATACAATATCAATCACCCTATACTTAAATTTATGTTCATTACCAAAAATAGATATATGTTTATACAAGGCATTCTTATCGTAGCATCTCCTAATCTCCGATTTATGTTCAGTAATACGCTCCTTCAATTTACGGGTAGTCTTACCCTCGTAAAACGAAGGACAGGAGACACATGTGGCCAAATAGACCACAGAAGATGTAATACAAGTGGCTGATACTTTAAACTTAAAAACATTACCATAAGTGGGATGTATAAAAGTGTCACTATCATTACTAATAATATCAACACAACACATACAATTAAAACACTTAAAAGTGCCATAGTTCACTGAAAAAGGTATGTGCATGGATCTACTAAAATCCTTGTAACATAACATGCTCTTAAGTGTCTTCCTATTTCTATATGCAAAGCGTGGTTTATCACCCCAGATAGCCTTCAATTCATCAGAGGCCATAAGAATGGCCCAATTATTAAATATAATTCTTCTAAAAATGTCGGTTTCAAGCATGTCTCTCTATCTATCATCACATTATGTTTCAAGCCAGATAGAAGATGCTCATCATATCCACTAGATATAAAATCTTTTATCATATCCTCCAATTGCCAGGAGAAAACAGTGTCATCAGTGTTTAACCTGCTTACTCTACTAAACTGAGACTTAACAATACCTTTAAATATATGCGGTGCATGCATGCTACCAAAATGGGTGTATCTACCAGAACAAACATCTTTCCTATGTAAACTAGTATGTAGAATGCCTTCATGCATCTGTAACCTAACATCTAAAAAAACTATAGTGTTATCAGATGTTTCCATTTTAAACTTTAAAAAACCCGTAGTTGAATTCAAAAAAGTCAAAAATTCATTTAACTCATCCAATGTACCACCCCATATCATAAAGCAATCATCCACAAAACGTTGGAAAAAGCAAATTTTATCAACAAAAGGATTACTTTCATTATATATATGATTCTTTTCCCATTGGTAAAGGACCAAGTTGGCATATGTGTTGGCTACCGAAGTACCCATAGCTACCCCAGTAAGTTGAAGGAACAGAGACATGCTTGAAACCGACATTTTTAGAAGGTTTGGCTGGTACAAGTAATGACCATGTAAGGAATAAATCTGAGACAGCCATTAGATATATTACTTCATTTAATGTAAAGTCAGGTTCTATCAAACAAATTATATTTAATAATTGGGCAAATCCCAAGAAGGAAAGACATCCCAGATCAGTATCAGTAAGAAACTAAGGTCCCTCATGAAATCATCCAAAGCTAACTTCAAAAGAACAATAGCCAAGGATTCAAAAGATAACTACAAAGCCTTCTTTAGCTATGTTAAGAATCTAAGTGGCAACTCGCAGATATGCACCGAACTAGTGCAAAATAGCATAAAATATACTGAACCTACTGATATTGCCAACATTCTGGCAGATAGATTCAGTGCAAACTTCACCCCCCACTCACCTCCAAAAGGGCCCACAACAATACCAGAAAAGTGTAGTGTCCCAAAAATCACAGATGCACAGGTGAAGACAGCCCTTTCAAAAGCCAAAAACACAGCATCAATGGGAACAGATGGTGTCCCAGGCTGCGTCTTGCACAAACTACAGAATGAACTAACCCCCCACCTAAACACACTGTTCAACCTCAGCCTCTCCATAGGCTACATGCCCATAAAATGGTGCACAGCAATGGTTATTCCACTCCACAAAGGAGGGGCCACAACTGACTCTGGTAACTATTGCCCCATAAGCCTGACTAGCCTGGTCTGCAAGTCTATGGAGCGCATCATCATGGAACTCATTAACAAAGACATTGGGAACCTCCAAACACTTGACCCGACCCAGTTCGGCTTTATTAATGGCAGATCATGCCTGCTAAACCTGGTTGACTTTTCGAGACAGTCATCAAAGCCATAGACGAAGGAAAGGTGGATCACACAGCCTACCGTGACCTCGTCAAGGCTTTCAACACCATTCCCCACTTGGCTATTACAGAAAAACTCACCAGCCTGAACATAAACCCCTACATCATGAGATGGGTTGCCAACTGGCTTACAGACAGAACTCACATGGTAAGAATAGCGGGCTACAGGTCCGACTCTAAACCAGTCACAAGTGGTGTCCCACAAGGCTCGGTCCTGGGACCCCTACTGTTCAGCATATACTTCTCAGAAGTACAGGCAAACACAGGAGGACTATGGCTAACCAAGTTCACCACTGACTGCAAACTGGGAGCCATAATTGACTCTCCAGCTGACACAGACATCCTCCAAAAAGGCCTTACTGAGACAGACACCTGGTGTCAAAGTCATGGCCTCAAGCTAAATGCCAAAAAAATGCATAGTCATCCCATTTGGGAAAAACAAAACACCCATGAATTACCACATAGGTGGCAGCCCCCTTAATACAGAAGACGTAATAAGAGATCTGGGGACCCAGGTAGATAGTAATCTCTCCTTTGACAATCATATTGTCAAAGTAGTTAGGAAATCCTTTTATGTGGCCCATCTAATTGCTAAAGGGTTTGCATCTAGAAATAAAGAGGTTATAGTGCCTCTCTACTCATCACTCATTAGACCCATCATAGAGTACAATGCTTCATTTGGGATGTACCTCACAAGACACTTCCAACAGCTGGAAAGACCACAAAAGTACCTCACCAAGAGGATTTCTGGCCTCAAACATATCTCCTATGCAGCCCGACTGAAAAAACTCTGGCTGTACTCGGTGGCATATCGCTTACTCAGAGGTGATCTCTGCCTGACTTACAAAGCCATGTCCAACTCAAAGCTGATGGACATGCTACACCTAAAGAAATCCAAGTCACTGCGAGCCACGCTCTCTAGTGAGCTAAACCTCGCCACAACAATAAATAGAACATGCTGGAGAGATAGATTCCTGTCACAGAGACTCCCCATGCTTTGGAACAAAATTTCAAACTACATTAGGCAGAGCCCCTCAATAACACTCTTCAAGAAAAACCTTGACGAGTGGATGGGTAACAGAAAATACACCAATGGGATCACTTCATTGGCTCTGCTTGACAGAGGATCAGTTAATTAATCAATGGGGTGGCGAAAGCAGACACACTCTGGCTAGGCTTATAAATGCCCACGGGCAGATAGCCTAGTACCTACCTATGAACCTATGAACCTATATAACCATGTTTCAGTGTTACTATCCTTACATGTTTCCTTCTGTAATGGAATTTAATAGTAGACTTTGCAGACCGACCTTACATGCATTTAAAATTCACAGACTACAGATATTATACTGGACAACTTAAACTTCCACAGATTGTTACATGGGAGAAACATCTGGAATTATACTTGTTTGTTTTCTGGATCACATATATTATTTTACAGAAATGCAATTCTTCAACAGAAGAAAATTGTAGTATGTTAGAAACTATAAGAACAATTATTGCTACACTGAACAATTTATTCTTGTAACACAGACCAAGGAAGACATGAGATCATTTAAGAATCTAAAGTTAATCTGCAAAAGTCAGCTAAATACCATATTTAAAAAATAACAAACAATAAGAAGCATTTTGAAGTTACAATGTAGAATGGTCAGAACAGAAAGTGTGGTTGATTCTTGGAAAAGTGAAAAGGGAAAATAGCTACTTTACAACTCATAATGGAAAGTTTAAATCTAGTATATAGAGATGAAATATATATATATATATATATATATATATATATATATATATATATATATATATATATATATATATATATCTTCTTGGGCCCGAGATACTGAAATTCGAGATTTCAGTATTTCGAGCTTCTGATGGGAACCTATATATAGATATACATATATATATATATATATATATATATATATATATATATATATATATATATATATATATAGGTTCATAGGTTCATAGGTAAGTACTAGGCTATCTGCCCCAAGGGCATTTATAAGCCTAGCCAGAATGTGTTGGCTTTTGCCATCCCCTTAGATTAGTTCCCTGTACCTCTGTCCAGCAGAGCCATTAGTTCCCTGCGCAACTGTCCAGCAGAGCCACTGCAGTGATCCCCGGGGTAAATTTTATGTTTCCCATCCACCTGTCAAGGTTTCTCTTGAAGAGTGTTAGTGAGGGGCTCTGCTAATGTATATTGGAATCTTGTTCCAAAGCATGGGGAGTCTCTGGGATAGGAATCTATCCTTTCAGCATGTCCTATTTATCATTGTGGTGAGGTTTATATCTCTAGAGCGTGTGGCTCTCCGGGATTTGTTTTTTTTTTAGGTGGAGCATGTCCATCAATTCTGAGTTGGACATGGCCTTGTATGTCAGGCCATGTATAAATATATATATATATATATATATATATATATATATATATATATATATATATACATATATATATATATATATATATATATATATATATATATATATATATATATATATATATATCTCAGTTTTATGAGAAATACTAGTGTACATTAAGTAGGAATGACATGCTGCAAGTTCATTAGCTAAGAAACAAGTAAGCTAAGTAAGCACAACTTCCAAACCAGCCTTGAAAATCTGTCTCTGTGTTTCTGCTGGGTACCATCTTAAGCCACAAAATCAAGTGTTTATTATTAAAGTCAGCACAAGGAAGATCCATAAAACAGATAGCTTTACAAGTCAAAGGCCTCCAAGAATGTCTAATAGATTATCCACCAGGCTTATGTATAGTAGCTCTGTCTCTGGACCTTGATTTACACTTGAACATGTCAGCTCGCACTAGCATTTGCACATCTTACCTTACTCTCTTCTTTGGATAGTGAGGTTTGACTTATTTGCAGCTTAGTGAGTTCAGTGCTGGCTGACATCAGTGCACCTTGTAGAAAGAATTAGGTAGGAGTTACTGCTTCTCAGTTATTGGTCTTTCTCTCGCATACATTGAACTTGAAGTGAAAATAATAAAGAGGGGGTGCAGGGACTAGGCATCTTGCTAAAATGCTGTCTTATTATATACTTGGTTGTAAAACAATGAGCTTGAGTAAATGCTTTAAGGAAATGTATGCACACAGGCTGTCATTTACAAGTATTTATGACTGATCTGTGATATTTATTTATTCAACATTTGTTGACCTGGAAAGTCTGATTAGAACAGAGCCTATTTTCAGTTAAGGCCCAGCAAGAAACATTCCAGATGCATGTCTTTGGAATGGAAACTGTAGCACCCGGAGGAAGCTCTTGTGAATGCAGGGAGGACATGCAGACTCAGCACAGAAGATACCCCAGCTGAGAATCGAACTAGAGAACCTCTTGCTGTGAGGTGACGACATTAACTGCTGCACCACTGTGCCACACATATAAGCTCAGATAAACGAAATAGGCATAGTAGATCTTCCATCAGCTAGATAAATCACATAAGTGGCTGATTAAAAGAAGAGAGTTCTGTTAATGCTGGCCTGAACATTTTGTATGTTTTTTGCAAGTGTTCAAGCTGATTTGTAAATGTACACTTTTGAATCTGTGTGTTCTCTGTTATTTCTCAATGCACTGTTTGCTATAATAATAACCTCCTGATTATCCCAAGCGATATACTACCCTGGATCTACTTAAATCAAGAAAGAAAAAAATCTAGAGTTGAACAGGTTGCTAAAAGCACTTGTGTGTTGTTGTTTCTCTTCAAGTGCATTGATATAGCAGCCCATGCCAGCTGCCTTCAGAGAACATCTCTCAAGGGTACTACCTATCTGAGCTTAGTCAGACAGGTTTGTTTTCACCTATTCTTGTTTGGCTGTATTTCCTATCAATGTAAACTTATTCTTAAAGAGAGTTTCAAGGTGTTTTATCTCTAGGAAAGAGTCTGAACTAGGCCATCAGCTCTATTTTAACAGTTAGCAAGCCCAAAGGTAAGCATTGTGCCATCAACTTTTATCTGTCATCAACTCAAAAAGCAAAATGAGCACAAAAACAGGTTAAACAGTCTACTTAAGCAGCGTAAAAGGAAGCTATCAGCAGCTATGTCTGTGGTTATTAAAATACAGAGAAATGAAGCTGCAATTATCTATACGTGAGAAAGCCTTTTTATTTCACTTAGAGCTGCACCAAAAGCCTTGCTAGATGTTATGAGGCAGCACAAACTGTACATTCCCGACACTTACAAACTGGTTTCATTGGCCAAAGTGATGCCTTGAAGTTAATTGGATTTACTTGATCTTGGCTCTCAGTTGCACACAAAGGGTACTCCAAGGCTGACCCATTACACAAGCCTGTCTTGACCTAGATCTGGCTTACCCACTTTATTTTATTATCTGGTTTGTATTTGTTGATCGACGTGTCCTACAATTCTGGTAGTAAATTCCATGAAATACCACACAAAAGTATCCACATGATTACAGAGAAGAAAAATGACATCTTATCTCAGTGTATTTACTACATGTCCTCTTTGCAAGTCCACATGATCACAGAGAATAAAACTTACATCTTATCTCAGTGTATTTAATACATGTTCTCTTTACAAGTTTGGTGCAGCATCGTTAAGGCATTTTCCTTTACCAAGTGCACACTGATCACTGAGAAGAACTGAGGATTATAGGCATACATGATGAAGGCTTAGGGACTAATTCCTTAAGTACAGCTCTCAGTGAACCATATGTAGGCTCAACCCAACACTCAAAAGAACACATTTTATGCCAACTTTTTTAAGAGCAACAAAGAAGCAGCTGAGAGATGGAAAACTTTAAATGGACAAAATTAATTCCATTACTCCACTTATAATTCAAAAAGTTGTTTTTCAAACATGCAGAGAAAATATCAGCTCTAAAACTCGTAATGGAAAGGTTAAGTCTTACAGCCCACATGTGATACATGAGGTGATCTTCTTGGGGAGATGGTCAATCCAATCAGAATTCTGCTGAAACATAACTGTAATAGTTTCCTCTAACATGTTAAATGAAAAAAATGAATGCAAATTAAGTACTGTGTTAAATGGTGTATATTGCAAACAGAGAGAGAAGACTGGTCTACACTACTGTCTTACAGGGAAATGGGCAATCACATCATAGTCCACTTTTGCATGAAAAAATGTGCTAATGAAAAGAACAGAAAGTACTGCACTTAAAGGTAAGGTACATGAAACACAGCATTCAAGAAATAGAAGGAAAATCACAAAGGTAGCAAGTTATGAATCAGTGCCATTAGATACAAAGAAAGGAATGAAGGTAGTAAGAATGGTCAAGGCCTAAAAAATAACTGCCACTAGTTTGTAAAGATAAAAGGCTGTATACATGAAGAGTTGCAGGGTGTTTTATCTATAGGAGAGAGTCTGAACTAGGCCATCAGCTCTATTCAAACAGCTGGCAGGCCCAGATTTACGCATTGTGCAATTAGCTTTTATTTGGTGCCAACATGAAAAGCAAAATGATCGCAAAAACAGGCTAAACAGTCTACTTAAGCAGCATAAAAGGATGCTGTCAGCAGCTATCCCTGTAGTTATGAAGGGACATAGAAATGAAGCTGCAATTATCTATATGTGCGAAAGTGCTGTAGTCCACTTAGGGCTGTGCCAAAAGTCTTGTTAGAGTTTATGAGCTAAAAAAATATCCAAGTCCAGATTATTTCATATTGTTATGTTATACACAAGCTGTACATTTCCGACATTTGCTGACTGGTTTTACTGACCAAAGTGATGCCTTGATGTTAACTGACTGCTAGATTTTGGCTCTTAGCTGCTCACGAAGGGCAAGCCAAGTCTGACCTATTGCTCAGTCCTGCTGAGCCAGCCATGGCTTAACCACCTATACTATCTAGCTTGAATTTGCTGTCCACTATGCCCTACAATCCTGGTAGTAAATTATATGATATACCACATAAAATTATGCACATGATCATACAAAAGGAAAAAAATATAACATCTTACTTCAATATTTTCAGTTCCAACAACTGCATGTTCTGTTTGCAAGTGTGATGGAATGTCTTTAAGGCATTTTCCTTTTCCAAGTGCAAACTAGTTATAGGGAAGAACAGATGATTTAGAGCCATCAACAATGAAGGAAAAGGTACTAATTCTTCAAGTACAATTCACAGTAAAACATGTTGTCTCAACCCAGCACTCAAGGAGAGCACATTTTATGCCAACATTTTTTAAGAGCAACAAGTGATAATTTGAAAGATGGAAAACTTTAAATGGACAGAAATAATTCCATTACACCACTTATAATTCAGAAAGTTGTTTTTCCAATCATAGAGAGAAAATAGATACTCTACAACTCCGAATAGGAAGGTGAAGTCTAGAACAAGTCACATTTTATACCAACTTTTTAAAGAACAACTAAGAAGATAGTCTTCTTGGGGGATGGCCAATCCAGCCATATTCCAGCTGAAAAGTAACTCTAATACCTTTGTCTAAGATGTTAAAATGAAGAAAAACATGAACATACATTCAGTACTCAATTAAATAGCATACATTATGAACATTTTATGTATATGGACAGAGGACTAGTATACTTTAATAACTTAAATATGAACTGTGATTATAGCAGTAGTCAATATTTGCAAGAAGAAAATATGTGTATAAAAAGAAACAGAAAGCACTGTACTTCTGTAAAGAAATTAACTTTAAAGGTGCATGAAACACAGCATTCAGAAAGTGGAGCAAATCACAAAATGATCAAGACAGAGAGCAGTACCATAAGATAGAAAAAAGGGAAGGCAGTCAGGATGGCCAAGGCCTAAAAGATTTTATGAAAAGATAATACACTGTGTAGATGAAAAGCTGAAATTAATAAAAAAAGTGGGTTTATAAAGATTTAATAAAAAAGAACCAGAGCTGGATTCAACACTAGGTGGCTTGGGCAGTTGCTTAGGGCCCACTGGATTGGGGGCCCATTGGTGGAGGCTCTGCCACAAAGCTTTATTTCTTCTTTAAGGACACATGCAGAGTGTGTTCTTAATAGCATCTGTGTGTGTTTCTTTATTAAGATACATTCACATTTAAACTTTGCAACAAATCGCATTTTTAAGAGACAAATGTGGATTATTATGGAGAATTGTTGCCATTCCAGAGGAATGTGAAATACAGGTGTGTGTGTGTGTGTGTGTGTGTGTGTGTGTGTGTGTGTGTGTGTGTGTGTGTGTGTGTATGTAAAATGCTCCACCCAGGAATGGTGGGATGTTTAACTTACTCAGGCTCAAACCCTGTACCTTGAATATAGGCCTGAATCCTCTACACCAACTGCCAAGCATCATCGGTGAGTGCATTTCAAGGACTGTTGCATTTCTGTGCATTTTCAATGTTGAGTTCCAGTGCATTTTCAAAGAATGTTGAGTTTCTGTGCATTTTCAGACTGTTGAGTTTGTGTGCATTTTCAAAGACTAAAGGATTTCTGTGTATTTTCAAAGAATTTTGAGTTTCTGTGTGTTTTCATGGAATTTTGAGTTTCTGTGCATCTTCAATGAATGTTGAGTGTCAAGGGAAGAGAAGTTTACTGTTGCTCATGCTAAGTTGGTTTTCAATGTGCAACTGTTTTATTTAGCAAATGGCCATCATCAGTGCTTGTGCTATAAATTTGAAAAGCAGTTTTAGTAGCACAACAGGTAGCATACTTGCCTTTTGTGCAGAAGGCTGTAGGTTCTACTCTTACACCATGTAGATGGATTGCTGATATTGCAGTGTCTCCTTTACAAGGGGGTGGGGTTGCTGCACTCCTGAGTGTGTCTTCCTTTGGCTAAGATGCCTAGTAACTATAAACCTGTTGCTGGTTTGACAATCATTTATTTTAATATTACCGGCTTACTATTTTTTTTAAATGTAGCATGGGCAGTTTATTCTTTAGGAGCAATCAAGTATTGAATTTGTATATGAAACACTGAAATGTAAAGTTGTTTTTCAGCAGCAACTTATTTTTTAATTATAGGTCTCTTTAATGTGAAATTATTCAGATAACTTTGTGTATATTGACTCATTGTTGGATTGCAGTGACAGAAGTCTGAATGGCCTTTTGTGGTTGAAATGTTTTGTCTTGGGTAATTTTGTCATTATTGGTTCATAGATTTTGTTTCATAGTTTACTGGAAAAATGTTCAAAACTACAAATTTAAAATGCAATCCAACAAGTGGTGCTGCATTAAACAAAGAATATAATTTAATACAATCAGGATGATACATCAAAGAACACATGCAAGTATGCACAGTCCAAAAGATATGTCTGCAAGGAGCCTATGGTTTGAAAACAGCCCAAAGGTAAAATTAATCTACCACTGGCCAGATACATTTTCTTTGAATGTGAGTTTCAGTGCTGTTTCAGTGAATGTGAGTTTCAACGGCAGAGATGCTTACCATTTTGTTTAGTAAATAGCTATCAGTGCTTGCGTTATACAATTTAAAAAAAAAGCTTTAAATATCTGTAATCATTGCAGAAGTAAAGTAGAAAATAGCATGCACACTGACAGGTTTGAAAAGTGTTTATTGTAACAGGAGAGAAATAGCCAGATAATGGAATACTGGAATGGCTGGGAGCCAAATAATGGAATACCAGAGGGGTGATGCCAGGAGACCTGATGTTGAGGGGCTGACCTATTGCCCTGCCGAGAACTCCTTTTGACCACGAGCCAGCTGTGAAAAGAGCGAAATAGCAGCAAATTACTGTAAAAATGCATGAACGATAGATTAATAATGTCATGCTTACTTATGAAAAAAAGTTAGAAATTCACCGTAACCAGTAAACTGAAGTGCTTCTGCATTTTTTTCTTTCTTTCTTTTTATTTATTTATTTGCAGTTTGTTAATCAGGAAAATCCATTGGGCCAAAATGAGCCCTTTTTCAATGGAGGCCCAGGGAGAAAAGCTCCATGTATAATCTTACAATAGTTAAAAACTAATAAAAGCTAACAAAAATATTACACAATTTAAAAGTAACAGAAACATATTGATATAGTAGTAATAGTAACAAAGCATTTTGTGGTATTTATTGCTTTTATTTCCTGGGAAAATCTGACTAGGTACACGTCCCATTTTCAGTGGAAGTGTGGGGAGAAAAGCTCTTACTGAATGAGTAGAAGGTGGTTATACAAGATTTACATAATAAATATGCATACATACATGCATACATACATACATACATAGAATAGTCATCATATGACAGTTGATCAAAAATAATAAATGTGCATACATAAAATAGTAAATGAACATAGACAGAATTGTAATGGTATGACAGTTAATGAAAACATGACAGTTAAAACAAGAAAGTAGTAAAATATGTGTCAATATCAAGCTTATAGGAGTCTAGTTATTTTCAAATGGAATCAGCTGTAAATACATATTGAGTAGGAGACAGTGAAATAATTATAGGAAGAAGATTCTTACAAATTATGAAAGAATATTGAGGAGGTCCAGGAGGATAGAGATAGTAGTGGACCGGGATAGATAATTGTCCGATAATTAGAGATTGTGAAGAAGTAGCTGTAGTATGACCAGTTACAGAATAGGGGACTGTAAGGATTTGGAAATTATCCAGGAACATCACATGTGCAGAGCTGGCTACTGAGTAGGCAGGACTTTAGTTAAGTTTTAAATGATCTGAGGGGAATTTCTTGTCATATTGCTTGTTGGATGGAGTTCCCAGATTTAGAGAGTTGATGGGAGAGCAGTGATTTGCCAGCAGAATTGTTGGGTTTAGATACATGTAATCAGCATTTGTCCAATGAGTGAAGTAGCCTGGAAGATTTATATATTTGCATGAGTTTGGAGATGGATGAACAGTTGTTTCCACTTGAACAGATGAGAATAAAAAGAAAAAGCCTGGAAGAAACGAGGATTAACAGTATAACATCCAGTGACACAGTTAGTGCTGTAGCTTGGGTGGGCCCAGGACAGAGAAGAAGTGTGAACATTGCTGCAGTATCTGTACTGCTGTTAAGGATACAGGTGGGACTGCAGCTTTCTTTAGCCATAATGTACAACTACATAGACAGAGGAGCTTCAGTGATGCTGCACCAAGAAATGGAAAAGGACTTGGCACTTTCTAAGTCATAGTGAAAAAAAAATAATTACTTTAGAAATATAGGGAGTATTTGGCTTTTCTAAGTTGTGGGGTGTGACAAGTTGGGGTTATGGGGGTAAACAGACTGGTGCAAGCGATAAAATCTCTCAAGACATCAGTGTTTCTGGCAAGAGAAAAGGAGTTAGTTTACTGATACTGTTTATAGATCTTCAAGGCATAAGAGGATGTACTAATAATGAACAGATAAAAAATAAACAAAAATGATAACAGGTGATTTTAATTTTCATAAAATGGACTTGTCTATACTTTAGTGAAGAAAAAGAAAGAAAGAACAACACAGAGGTAAAAGAAACAGGCAGGGAAATATTTTGCCAGCTGGTAAACTCTTAACTACAGCAAACTTAATACCAGACAATTTTATATACATGGCTGAGATGCAACATATGGAACTGGAACCCCAGATTGTAAACTAATCACTCCACAAATTCTTCTGATTATTTATTTATTTATTTGTTCATTCATTCATTCATTCATTCATTCATTCACTCATTCATTCATTCATTCATTCATTCTTGTTGGTTAACTGGGCTATGCCTGCAAATGATCTGTTGTGATCAGTGTT
This sequence comes from Protopterus annectens, assembly GCF_019279795.1. Taxonomy (NCBI): domain Eukaryota; kingdom Metazoa; phylum Chordata; order Ceratodontiformes; family Protopteridae; genus Protopterus; species Protopterus annectens. The sequence goes on from NC_056733.1 coordinate 1,129,832,572, forward strand.
ACTACCACAGTAAATTAAATAAAATAAACTCCATAGGTGTAGAATTCCAGGCCGTCTTTTTCAACAATAAAACGGGTAATTTAGAAGCTTTCTCCTACTTGGAGCATGTAAATATTTGTACCAGTACTGAAAGTGGTTTAAGGGAAAAAAAGTAAAATCAAACTCAGTAGTAAATAAGTCATCCTTACAAAACTTTATGTTTAGAAAAAATGATGCAATAAATGTACACTTTTTATTGGGGGGTGATATTTTTCTCCCCTGCTTCCTCCTGGCTATCAATCCCCCTCTCAGCCAACTAGCCTATTCTCCCCCCTTCGCTAACACAAGAGACATCTAATAGGGCCATCATTTAGACAGTCATCAAGGGTTTCTCCCAACTTTATTTATTTAACATTTGTTTACTGGGAAAATTTGACTGGGACAGACCCCTTTTTCACTGGAGATCCAGGGAGAAACACTCTAGATCCATGTCTTTGGAATGTGGGAGGGAACAGTAGCACTCAGAGGAAACCCACACAAATGTAGGGAGGACATGCAGACTTCACACAGAAGGCACCCCAGCCAAGAATCGAACGGAGGATCTCTTGCTATGAGGTGATAACAATAATCGCTGCACCACTGCACCACCCAGGGCATTATATATATATATATATATATATATATATATATATATATATATATATATATATATATATATATATATATATATATATATATATATATATATATATATATATATATATATATATATATATATATATATATATATATATATATATATATATATATATATATATATATATATATATATATATATATATATATATATATATATATATATATATATATATATATATATATATATATATATATATATATATATATATATATATATTCATATGGCATTAAGTCCATGCTCATACTTCAACATGCAATGGACATTGGCAGGAACATGTCCATTATTTTGGCTAATGATGCAGCTCCTCAAGGCAACCCTGTACACATTGAATTGAGCCCTACAATGTAGTATGCAGTCTCTACCAGGGCTTCAGTCTTGGGCATATGCACAGTGGATGTTTGCTCCCACAGCCTCCTCCTGATGAACGGTGATTCAGCAAAGATATATCACTCTTCCTCTCTTCCACTCCAACTACAGTAGATGTCCAAGTTACACTTCAAATTCAGGTCACCTGAGTCATAGTATGGACTTTATTGGCCTATGCCAACAGAGCTGGCTGTAATAAAAGAAAACAGTTTGGAAATTGAATCAAGATAATTTTCTATGTCAGCCAAACACGTATGCTTGAAATATAATCAATGGGTTCTGAGATATTATTATGATATTATTTAACTTCTGTATTCATGAACATATATCAGAAAAACACAAATATTCACTCATGTTTAGCAAAAAAATGGGGGAAATCACAAAATTAATAAGATATATTACACGTCAGGCACACTGACGTCCCGCTCACCAGGCTGAACAAGGAGAAGGTCATGGTGAGCTGCCTGTCGGGCGCTAGGATCTGCCACATAACACAAGCACTCAGGTCACTCCAAGGTAAGTACAAATATGACCCAGTCATCGTCCATGCTGGTGTGAATGACCTGAGATGTACCTCCCTGGACTACATGAAAAGAGACATACAGGAGCTCTCTGAGCATGTAGCCCAGGCCGGTATGACCCTGACCTTGAGTACCATCTTACCCTCACCAAGAATGATGCCACAATATGAAGACAAGATGATCAATTTCAACAGTTGGTTTAAGTATTGGTGTCATTCAAAGGGGATCCAATGCCACTCTGCCTGGGATGACATGCTCGACAAGCCACGATGCTTCGCTAGGGACGGCTTGCACCTGTCACCCCTGGGCTTTTGGATATTGGCAAAGGCTCTTGCCACCCCCATAGTGCCTTTTTTAGGCAAGGCTCAAAAGACAAACCCACCTCCATAGGTATCACAAGGGATAAGAAACTAAGAGTAATGCTACTCAATGCCAGAAGTCTAAACCTCAAGATGCACGCACTCGAAACTCTCCTTAGCATGGAGAACATCGATATCTGTGCAGTAACAGAAACCTGGTTCAAGGCTCCCGAGAGCACCCCAGCACTACCAGGTTATACCTCATACCATGTTTTTTGGCCCCAAAATTTGGACCGAACCACAAAAGGAGGGGGAGTATCAATATTCGTCAAAGATACCCACACCTCCAGGTTGGTGGCACAGCACGAAGCATCAGAGACTATCCATGTGCAACTAACAGTGGGTAAAACTGCCTTCCAGTTTATAGTCTGCTACAGACCACCCTCCCAAACCCAGGAACCCCACTCAGCCTTCCTGAGAACACTGGAAAATATGAAGGTCTCTCCAAACACCATTATATTGGGTGACTTCAACTACCCTAACATAGACTGGAAGCATTACTCTAGCTCCAACACCCTAGCCCAAAGGTTCCTAGAATTTATAAACTCAAATGCTATGGAACAACTTGTTGCCACTTCCACAAGAGGGAAAACATACTGGACCTGATCATCACCAACATGGGGACTCTATGCTCCAGACCAGAAGTGTATCCCTCACTGGTAAGATCAGACCATAAACTAATCTCACTAGATATTCACATCCCGACCCCAGCCCCTGCCCAGAAAACCACAGTGAAAAACTTCTCTAAAGCAAATTTCACACTCCTCAAAACCGAGGTGAAATCCTTCAAAGCCCCCGGGCCAGTGGAAAATAAGGCCCAGACCGCAGAATCCTTAATAAACACATTCTATGAACACCTTCAGGAATGCATGGATCATGCAATCCCAAATAAAACCAAGACCCAATCCTCCAAGGTTAGGCGTCCTGTCTGGTGGACCCCAGCCATAAACAAACTATACAATAGAAGGAGGAAGCTACTACATGATAGAGCAAAATCCCAAAAAGGGAAGGCATCTCTGATCAGTATTAGCAAAAAACTACGGGCACTCATAAAATCGTCTATGGCCAGCTTCGAGAGAAAAATTGCCCAGGACACTAAGGATAATCACAAGGCTTTCTTTAGTTATGTTAGGAACCTGGGTGGGAATTCCCAGATATGCTCAGAATTAGTCCAAAATGACAAAAAATGCACCAAACCCGCAGACATTGCCAACATCCTAGCTGACAGGTTCAGCGCAAACTTCTCCCCCCCTTCCCCACCAAAAGGGCAAATATCTATCCCAGCAGAGTGCTGCCCCCCTGACATCTCAGATGCTCAGGTAAGAGCCGCCCTCTCCAAAGCAAAAAACACAGCATCAATGGGACCAGACAGTGTCCTGGGCTGCATCCTACATGAACTCCAAGAAGAACTAAACCCAAACATAAAACTACTGTTCAATCTTAGCCTTACTACAGGATATGTACCCAAAGAGTGGTGTACAGCAACAGTGGTCCCTCTCCACAAAGGTGGTGCCTCAACGGATCCTGGAAACTATCGGCCCATAAGCCTGACTAGCTTGGTCTGCAAAGCTATGGAAAGGATCATCATGGACCTCATAAATAAAGATATTGGGAACCTACAGACACTGGATCCTACCCAGTTTGGCTTTGTTAAGGGCAGATCCTGCCTCTTAAACCTGGTCAATTTCTTTGAAACAGTCACCTAGGCCATTGATGAGGGGAAGGTGGTCCACACAGCCTACCTGGACCTTGCAAAAGCCTTCGATACAATACCACACTTGGGCATTATAGATAAGCTCACCAGCTTAAATATAAACCCCTATGTCACTAGATGGGTTGCAAACTGGCTCAAGGACAGAAACCACAAGGTTAAAATTGCTGGAGCCATGTCAGACTCCAAACCAGTTACAAGTGGCGTCCCACAAGGCAAAGTCCTGGGAACTCTCTTGTTCGGTATATATTTCTTGGAGGTACAGGCTAACTCGGAAGGACTGTGGCTGACCAAGTTCGCAGATGACTGCAAACTGGGCACCATAATCGACTCTCCATCCGACACAAGCATCCTACAAAAGGGCCTCATAGAAACAGACAACTGGTGCCAGAGCCATGGCCTCAAGCTAAACGCCAAAAAGTGTATAGTCATCCCCTTTGGCAAAAACAAAGTGCCCACAAATTACCACATAGGTGGTAATCCATTAAGTACGGAAGAAGTAATTAGGGACCTAGGTACCCAAGCTGATAGCAATCTCTCATTTGACAACCACGTGACCAAAGTGGTTAGAAAAACATTTTATATAGCCCACCTAATCATGGAGGGATTCACATCTAGATCAGGGGAGGTCATCGTGCCTCTTTATTCATCCCTCATCAGGCCCATAATTGAGTACAATGCCCCTTTTGGGATGTACCTTACCAGACACCTGCAGCAATTGGAAAGACCCCAAAAGTACCTCACCAAGAGGATCAAAGGGCTCAAACAGATGCCATATGCTGCCCGGTTAAAGAAACTCCAGCTCTACTCAGTGGCATACCGCCTGCTCAGAGGCGATCTGTGCCTGACGTATAAAGCCATGTCCATCCTGGAATTAATGGACATGCTGCACCTCAGAAAATCCAAATCCCATCAAGCTATGCGCTCAAGAGACTTGAACCTCAGCACTGAAATAAATAGGACATGCTGGAGGGACAGATTCATAACCCAGAGGCTCCCTTCACTCTGGAATAAAATCCCAGTCCAGGTTAGGCAGAGTCCCTCATTGACTCTCTTCAAGAGGAATCTTGATGAGTGGATGGAAGATTGTAGGTTTACCCCGGCTATCACTTCTGTGTCACTGTTAGACAGAGGCAGAGTATACTAACCTCGAAAAAGGGCATAGCAAAATTCATTTAAAATGGGTGGCGAAAGCCAAACACATTCTGGCTAGGCTTATAAATGCCCTAGGGCAGATAGTCTAGTATGAACCTATGAACCTATTAACAAGATATTGCAAAAATTTCAAAAATTACCATAGCCATTAAAACAAGTCCAAATTATTTTAAGTACAAAACTATTTACTCTTCTTATCAAGGCTTTGATATCTGACTATGAACTCACTTTGTTCTCAAGGGTTAAAATAAATAATACATCAAAAAATGAAAGGGAAAATTCTGAATGAAATATGTTGGTAGCAGTAAGCAATGAAGTGATCATCTAATCAGAGGAAGTAACAAATGTATAGAAAAAATGTGCGCACTTCCTAGCAAACAATAAAATATGTTATAGTGCTAAATGTGATCTATCAGTGGTATCCTACAGGATTCTGTAATGGGACCACTTCTTTCTGACTATTCTTAGATGTTGTTGTCTTTTGGCTTTTCCCGGTTAGGAGTCGCCACAGCGGAACTCCGGTCCGCTAATGATTGGCAGTAGATTTTCACAAACGTCGAGGTGCCAGCTCGATGTCCAACCTTCAAAGAAGGCACGCCCATTTATACATGTGTTTCGAATGCCCACCCAACCACAGGGAGGACATGCAGACTCCACACAGAAGGCACTCCCTGCACTTCAGCCGAGAATCGAACGGGAGAACCTCTTGCTGTGAGGCAACAACACTACTGCTGTACCACTGCGGAAGTCACTATTCTTAGATGTAATCATAGAAAATGTCATGGTAGCTACTAGCTAACCAGATATAGTGAGACCTGCAAACTTGGTCATATAATGCTTTATTGAATGGTGCAGAAGTTCTCCAAGATGGGCTACTACAAAAACACGATTCTGGTGCATTAGAGATGACCTCATCTTCAATGTCACTAAATAGTACCAGGTGACTTAGCAAAGGAAAATAAGTTATGATTATAAAGCAAATGGTCAGATAGTAAGAAAATGACATATTCATTAAAGATCTAAGGACAACATTAGATGATAATATAAAATTGTCAGAGTATGTCTACCAAATTTAGGAAAGTCATATTTTGTAACCCATTTCATTCTGAAAAGTATGTCTAATTAATCCAAGGATATCACAGGGATATCATTGTACCACTTTGAATCTCACTACTCGGACCATTTATTGAGTGCAATGATGTACTTTATAGCCCTTGAATAAGCTACCTGAAATAACTTAAAATGGTAGCTAAAAGAAAAAAATGTCATAATGTTAGGAAGCTTGAAGGATTTTGAAAGGTTTCAGGTACTGCCATTATGTTCATATAGGTCATTAAAATGTGTCTGGTCTTTAAGGCAATTTAGACCAGCTGTGTCTGAAGCTCTCCATGCATGGAATATACCACTGAGGGAGCAAACACTAGCTTGTGAGGTCGAGAGTAAAAATAAATAATAATAATGGAGAAAAATGACAGATAAATTAAACAATATCTTATATGTTTCCCTTTACATTTAGAAGACAACCATTAGCTTTACTCAGAAATAATCTTGACATTTACTTAGGAACAGAAAATACCAACACAGGGTTAAAACAATCAAGCTTCTGAATGTCTTGTAGATTGTAACCTTGAAAGTCAAACTTATAAATTAATGTGGAGATTTCACAGAAAGAGTCAGTGTTATGAAAACCCACATTAGAAAGTCCTTACAATAAAGTTTTCACTTGTCAAAATATAATGCATACAACCCTTGGCACTGTAACATTAATGTCATTCTTCAGTAGAACATAGTGCTGTAGAACATGCTTAACAAACTCTGAAAAGTACAGCAGAAGTGAAACACTGCAAGTCCTACACCAGGAAAGTAAGATATTAAAAGGCATTCCTATAAGTCAATAAATAATAATTAGTGAATAGATAAAATAGTAAATAGTGAATGGACAGAACTACTACCACAAGACATGGGCCTGAGAAGCATATGCTAGAAAATAAGGCTGATATAGGAAGGATATGTGCAAACTAGTAACAAAATGTATAGAAAGCAGGTAGTCCATACGTAATGGGTAGACAGGTGACTGAAAAGAATTAGCTGGTCAGTATAATGATACCACAGGAGTGGCTATTGTCTCCAACCACCCTCTTAGATGCAGCAAATCATCTTACCTACAGTGAAAGAGATGTACATAACCCAACAATTTATGATTCTCCAGAAAGCATTTGATATTATCAGTCACTTGGTGCTACTGAACACTTTCAAAGGCATAGGTTTATATTGTAATGTATTAACCATTTTTGATCGACCTGATCTCAAGTAGGCAGTGCCTAAATGGGGAATCTCTCCTGTAAACTTCTAAAGTTGTACTCTGTAATGTTTCTCTGGGACGTATCCTAGGACACCTCCAATTGCTTATTTATGTTAACAAAAAGAGTGCATCCTACACAACAGTCACTGTATATGATCATGACTCTGCCCTCTTATATTCTAGTCATTTAGTGAAGGACTTATAAAATGCTCTTTGGTCAACCCTCATCTAAGCAATGGCTATCTAATCATCACTCTTAAAACCATCAAAATCAAAGACTTTGATTATCTGAATGAATTCAGTACAAACCCTTCAAGATTAATCTCACCAGCTGATATTCCATATAGCTGATGAAAATCAGAATTAAACATTTTACCTGTAGTCTGGTACATAGGTCTAAGACAATATGCTGCTGAAAGTGGATCCTTCGGCAGTTCTGGGTTTGATTCCCACCACCACTATTTGCACAATGTGTTAATCTGAGCAAGTCACTTAATCAGACATTATTACTAGGTCGCTCCTGAAAATAAAGAGAGTGATCAACAGCTAAGACTTGACATATATGTTCATAGCCACTGCATAGCCATGTATCAATAACTCAGAAACTCTAGGTGTCCAACGTTACCTTACAAATGACTCCAGAAGTACTTTAATCTCTACTTTCTTAGAAATCATATCATTTTTCAAAAATGTTGTATTTTCTGTGAATAAACCTGAAAGTGTTTATTACAATATCACATTTATGACTAATAAATAAATACATGGAAAACACTACAATGGGAGTCATCAAAAATATAAGTCAACAAAGCATAACTCCAGCTTTAATACATAAACAAAAAAGAACACTTTTACAGGGGGTCACCAATCCCACACTCATGTATCTCTAAACATACCAACTCTGTTTTGGGGTAAGGAGAAACATTTTACTTCCACATTTTCAAAGTCCTACTCACTTAACTGCATATTATATAACTAAAGGGAGTTGATTAAACAATTTACTGTTCCCATTTCTCTTAGCTGCTCTGTGAAATTGACCTTGTGTTATAGTAAATGTGCCAATTTGTTTCAAATATGGCTTCCACACGTGACTGTTTAGCTCTAAAATGTCTGAATTGTCCCAGCCTACCTATTATAATGTTGGTAACCCACATATTAAATAAAATACTTCATAAAACTGTCAGTACTCATACTAGCATCTCAAAGGGCCCACTTTAGACCTCTAGGATTCTCATTTACAGCTGTAGCACATGGCATTTTTCCACTGTAATTTCAAGGGCAACAAATGTGATCTTTGGGATAATCCATATATTATAGTGACTGCAGATGAGTATTGCTAAGTTTGCTAAACTTGCCTTTAGTGTTTTCAACCCAGCTCTTAGGCATAGTGACATTTGAGTTAATATATGTAATTATTGGGAGTGTGGCGACATAGCCCCACATTAGTGAATACAGGGGCCTTCCCCCAAAAAACATGTTTTAACACTGTGACAGCAAGTTTCAGTATTTTCTGTTTTACAGCTGCAACTGCACTTTTTTTGTTTTTGTTGTTGAGAGGCTCACAAATACTCTATTTATTTCAGGTCTCACAGTTCTGATATGGATTCTGCAGGTCTCAAAAGTCTTCATTACAATGATACCTTTTTTTCATTCTCCTTTGTTAAACTGTGGAATAATTCATCCCTACCCCCTAAAAAAAGCAGTAACATTCATATCTGTATTTAATGACCTGTCATTAGACCATCTGTAAAGTCCGCAGTGCTGCAATGGGACATTACATTACATTTCGTTTATTCATTCATTCATTTCTATCTTATATCATCACTACCTGAACCTGTATTACAGTTAATTTTCCTACTGGCAATGGTTCAGTATCAACTGTAATATCCTTCCGTATCTAACAATTATTTTTATCTACCCTTTTTATTTCCAAACACAACCACTCCATCCAAACTAAGTTTGCATGAAAACAGCTTTTAGCAATGAAACACAGAAGAACTTGAACTTGAAAACATCAGTTGATAAATACAAAGCACAAAAAACAAACAGGTGCATTTGGAATGTTAACTGCAAACATCTAGCAAATTCTAAAAATAATTTTTAACTGTGACAAACTTAATATTATTACTCAAACACCAAATTAAACTGCAATCTGCAATACTATACCTTAGGAATACTGTCTATGTAAAGCATACATATATACAAATAACATTACTGAATAGCTGATAAATAAACAGAGCAGTACTTAATAAGTTTTGGGGTAATGGTATAGTTTGATGGGATAATGTATATGCTGCCACCCTAGTACGCAAATAAAATATAGAGAAATTCTTCAAGTTAATATAATAATAAAAAATAAAATTCATGAAATACCAATAGGTATCAACTTTTGTCTGTAAGAGACGTTAGAGAGTTTTCCACATATGCTGCTATTTAACAGTAGTCTTTCTTTGGGATATTGTTGGACTTTCCATATGGGGTTTCCAGAGATCAAATTCCTTTCTTGCCTAAGTGGCCTAATAGTGACCAGTTAGCTGAGGAGCATCCATCCAAAGCCTAGACATGGAAGACCTACTTGTAGAAGGTAAATGTGCTGACCACAACCTGGAAGAGTGCAGCAGTGATTAAAGGGTTGTATAAATACCAGTTAAACAAAAAATACATTGATAGGAAGGACAAATTCCAGCATTACCAGACCTAAATGGGAAATGTCATTCCAGGAGTCAGCTACGAATGGATAATCCCAAAAATCATGGGAAAAGTCATATTCTACTAATTAAAAGCAAGTCTGCAGTAAATCTCTGTCAGATACTTTTGCCTTGATATGAAGAGCTTGAAATTATTTTATATCATATGAAAGCTATGGGTGAAAAAACTGATGGCTGTTCTAGAAAGACCTCACATAAGTATGTTTCTATCAGCAAAGAAGGAAGCAACTGGGGCTGTCTGGGGAGTAGAACAAGTATATACAACTTAAGTGGAGATATCTCCAAATATTCAGATCCAAATCACTTCAAAACTGAAAGAAATAATTTACTGGATGAGTAAAGAATAGAAAAAGAAGAAATAGTGACTCCTTTCTATAAAGAATCAATCAATGGTATGGGTTTTTGGTTGATCACGATCTCTGCATATTAACTGGGCTAGAAGTGTCGATTATTCTTGGGAGGATTGCATGCATCGGCAATAGTCAAAACATGCTGTGCTTGATTTTGTGCGTGTGTGAGATCCTTTAATATGACTTGGGAGAGAATGGAACAACTGTACCAAAAATGGACTATATGAGAGGTGCTTCCTGATATTGTATGTTCTAAAGAAGCCTGGAACTGAGGGATTAAACAAATTGCTGACTCATGCAGGTGGAAATGTTAAAATTAAAATCTAGAAAGTCCAACTTGTCTTTGGCTGAGGTTGCAAGGTTACCATTAGGTGCTCTGTTCCTTTTCCCTATCCAGATGTAGTAAAACAACACATTTTGTAGCTACCCTACTTAACTCTAATTATATGCAATAGTTATATTCTTGGCCACATTGCAAAACTGTGGGACAAAAATTGTATTTGTGTCTCTAATTCCTCCTTGAAATTAGGGCCCCAACTTTCATCATGAGTGCACCCACACAGACAAAGATTAGTCACAAGTCCTTCATGCTAATATCCAACATTTCAGGAAAGTCAAAGTGTAGTTTTTTTATCCATATACTTAAAAGTGGCATGCAACTATGAATATGGTAGAAAATATTTTGAAATTTAAAGATCTTAGCATTAATACATTTTAAAAACCTGAAACCAATGCTAAAGATCTAAAGTATTTTTAGGGATATTCCCCCACTGGGTTTGAGGTGAATGGTATTACCTGCAAACACCATTAAGCTGACAAGCAACTTGGCACAGGTCCAACCAACATGGATATTTTACATAAAGCAGAATATATCAAAGGTTCACTGCACAGAATAAATAAAGACAGTAAAATGGGTAATCCTGACAAATTTACCAATGTTATGAAGTCATTGAATTGGTCAAATACTAGCATGCATCAAGTTATGTAAGACTGTGTATTGTAAGTACAATGCTTTGAGGTGCCCAAAGGCTGTTTGTGCCATTCAGCAGAATGATGGTGCCTTTTGAATCTGCTAACACTGCAGCCTGTGGACTCTAGTGTGATCGGGCAGCTTACACCAATGACTTCACTGAGCAAAGATGGCCCACACTAGATCTTTCTTTCATAAAAACCCAGTTAGTAATGACTGGTCTAACTGGGAACAACTAATCTCAGACACACACACACATACCAAATCTTAGCATACAACTTGGCCTCAAAATTATTGAAATAGGTTGACAGATGGTTATGTATTCAGGATTCTTTCCAGACTTAAGCAGATCTATGACCATAGACTGCTTCATAATAAGGGATGTACCCTCCATTTATGCAATGCAGTTGAAAAGGGATGTCAAAAGGCATCCTATCATAGTAGCTATTTATGCACTGTTATTGTCCATATTGCAGGACCATCTAGCTAATGTGTTTTGCCAGATGACAAGGCTTTTACATTGCAACACTTCCCACAAATAGCTGCAGGAAGTCAATATTTTTAGCAGCTCCTGCAGAACTTGCAGAAGGTTAAATGAGTTCAGGTAGTCTTCAATATTTCTAAGGCGATCAAAGGGACCCCCATTAACTGAAGAGGATTCATGTTTTAAGTTAAAGACAGAGTTAATGGCAGTTGTGTCTGTGGTAGCAGATTTCTTCTCTTTTACTTAAGTTAAACATGCATTCGTATTCATCTTTTGGGTTTGAAATTCCTATTATTGAATGCCCATGCTTGTTGAGGGGCCCTTTCCATTCATATTCAAGCTCTATTAGCACACTTCTCAACCTCTGAGCATTAAAAATCATACCAACAGTCTTCAAAAATCATATGCAGGGACTCCGAAAAAAAAAGGAATACTTTATTATTTTAAGAACATCATTTTTACAGTTGATATACTACATATAGCTAATGACAGTGAAACTTTATGTGAGTTTAGTTAATTTCCTTAATGACATATGTATCCTTTAACATGACTAAATTTTGGAGTAATATCAGTAAAGCTAGAAGGAGCAAGGTTAAATCTGAGAATAAAAATGATACCTCTATGCCTAAATCATAGTAACTGAGAGGTATGCGTATCAGATGTCACACATACTAGAAATGTTTTCACATTTTTAAAGTTTGCAGTGGCTTTTTACAACAGCACTAGATCTCCCAACATCTAAGAAAAGCCTTACTGGCTTCTAATTCTAAAAGTCTAATACAATTACCTCTCTTCCAACAGATAATCATTTGCAACTTTTACATAAGCAGAATCATGCATAAATTAGATTATAGAATTTGTCAGCACGTATATGTGATTCTTTCAGCTTTATTTTCATTTCATGTTCTAGCTGAACCTCACAAACGTTTCGAGTCAAACACAATTTTAGAAATCAAAAAGGCTGCACTGGTAGGTTTGACTTGTTGCTTGCAACTACCAAGGTTTAACTCTCCATTAAATGCTTTCTCAAAGTTAGGGAACTTTTCTGTTGGAAATATGATCACATTGACATGAATGACTACATTGGACAGTCTCCTCTCAAAAGTAAAATCGTTGTGCAGCTACAGACTTCCTAAATTCTTTAGTTAGTCTTCATTTCTATTGATTAATGACTTTAGTACTGGACTTGTTACACATTGTATTCTATCCTGCAGACAGTTTCATTCTTTAATGTTTACTCTCTGCTCTTTGGACGTGTCATTTCTCACTCATACATGAATTACCACAGCTAAGGCATATACCAGAGTTATAATTTCACAGATGCACTGGTATGGTCGACTTATTGCAAAGCAGGCGATATGTCTCTAGACAACTTTTATATGTATTGCCTTACAGCTAATCAACAGCATGACTCTGGAATGAAGCACCTGAGCTTTGTTTTAAATTTAGATTGTTTATGTATTCCAAAATTCTATTAATGTTTTTTATTCAATCTTTACTTTCTCAAAGATTTAATAGTGGTTTAATCTGAAGAAACCTGGAGTTGTGAGCTATCTCTGCTTCCTTTATATCATTACTGTTTTGTATAGTCAGGTCAGGACAGGATTCATTGACTCCTTGTTCATTTGAATTTGACTCATCAAGGTAGTCATTAATATGGATCCTGCAATAGGGGACAAATCTTACTGTCTACTTTCTATGTGATCGACAAACTGGTTCTCGATTTCACCAGTCTATATTAAAGGCCAGACAGACAGCTCTTGTACAAGTCCATAAAGTAAATACTGAGGTGTGACAGGAATTTGGTAATGCCACAAAAAGTGACTTTCAGATGACATCAAAGAGGATGTGACAAGCCAGCCATGAAATTAGAAGAGAGAGAGAGAGAGAGAGGCAGGCAGGAGAGACATTGACCATATATGGAGACACTGTTACGATGCATAAGGGACACTTTGAAGAATTGTTTAATTGATTTTTTTTTTTGCACTTTCCCACTGTTGTCTGCCAAATATATACCCCCTTTTGGACAATCAACATGTTCATTCTCTCTTCACAGAGAGTCAGAGGTGGTTGGCAGAAGTAAATATTAAGGTGACCATCAGGGCTGGCTCAAACATTTTTTACTTGTGACCCTATCTCACTGTGCATGCTTGGCTAAGCACTTCTCTCTGTGCTCCCCAAGCATTCACAGCCCTTTTCCCCACCTGGAAGAGGTGACTAGGTCATACCCCTCAACTCCTCTGCCTTACTGCCTGGTTCATTCACTGCTGGGGCTGCAGTCTCCTGGGCTACAGTCAGCGATCGATCCCTGTACAACATGGAGCAAGTCAAAGGAACCCTGAATCACATAAACATTTCTTTCTCTGAGGACACACTTCTGGATTCAATTGGAAAGAATGGCTCCCTTTCCTGAGATAAGGTCACTACACCGTTTACCAGTATGAGTGCAGCAAACTGTAGAAGTGGGTGACATCTTCCCAGAACTGTTGTAGATAGCAGACATTACTGTGGTGTTATGGTTAATGCTCCTGTCGTTGTACACAAGGCTGGGCCAGTACCTCTTAACTGACAAATCAAACTTGGTCGTCAGTATCCGAAACATCTCAGAGTTAGTATATATAATTAGCAGGAGGTATGGGTGGCACACTTTATTTCATTTTGCATGTTCTGATGATCAGTAGCATGTCAATGTAAGTGTGTTGACATTAAACATATTGGCATTTGTGTAGTTTGATTAGTAACAGTAAATCCATATCTATCTGCCTATCTATCAATGTATTTATCCACATATATGTACAGGTTACATTTGTTTGATCTAAAGTCAAAATATCTAAAAGCTGTTGTGGGCACAAAATAAATGAAACTCAGAATATTGAAAACATGGAATTTACCCTTTCTTCACTGTTGAGCAATCCTAGAGGTGGTACTATAAATTGCAAAGGGTGCAGGGGCACTTTCCCATGAATAAAATAGATTTTATTTTTCAATGTTTTGGGTTTAGATATTTTCTGTCTTGAAGTATATACTGAGTGTTAGATATTATGATATACTCTCTCGCTCTCTCTCTCTCTCTGTAAATACACACACACACACACACACACACACACACACACACACACACACACACACACACACACACACACACACACACACACACACACACACACACATATATATATATATATATATATATATATATACACACATATATGGGTCCCCTTCATATAGTCGACATTTCAAAAAGTCGAAGACCATATGGCTGTGACCATATGATCAACTTTTAAAATGTCGACTATGCAGAAAGGGCATTTCTGTACAGTGCAGAATGGAAAGATTTCCATCTTCCATGCTGTAGTGTGATCTCGGAGTTGGTATATTTAAGTTCCAGGAGGTGTGGGGGGCATAGCCCCCCAGGGGGATGCAGGGGGGCATAACTGCTAGCAATGTGACGGTAAGTAATTTTTGTGGGGTTTTTTTTTTGTTTTTACATGATCAACATTTCAAAAGTCGATCATATGGTCTCGGCCATATGGTCTTTGGCTTTCAGAAATGTTGACCATGTAAAGTAGATATATATATATATATATATATATATATATATATATATATATATATATATATGAGAATATTTCTTTTAGTTGCATACCATTTTCAATGAATCAGAAATCACTGACAAAATTAATGAAAATACATTTCATTGAACTTATATATTTTATTGTTATGTTTTAAAGAAAATTTCATATACAGCAAATATATCTTTCAAAAGAACCCTGCCCACCTCCCACCCATGGTACTTACATATACTATGGTGAAACAACTGTGGAGGAAAGGAAAACACTGCACACAATGTGAATGACTGTTGAAGCCAAACACAAACTTCTAGAGGTCGGGGTCCACGATGATGGTGTGCAATGACAGTGTGCAAACGGTCTTTCAGACTAATTCGTCTTGTAATTCCCATCATCCTAAGATCCCAAACTACACTAGCCATGATTGTATATAACTGTCTACAGTTTTGTATGAATTGGGATTCACTGAAATGTGTTTTTATTGAAATAAGTTTGCAATTAATTTTCAATGATTTGTGAGTCAGTGAAAATGGCATTTAGTTAAATTAATGGATGGTAACTATATATATATATATATATATATATATATATATATATATATATATATATATATATACACACACACACACACACACACACACACACACACACACACACACACACATACACACACACACACACACACACACACACACACACACACACACACACACACACACACATATAAATGTATATAGTGAATGAGAGAGAAGTATAGATGTATCTGTACATCTGTACAGATATATAATATGCACACATACATAGATGCATACATGCATATATAATACATGCAGTAAGACAAACAGATTTATACACAATCCAGCACACACAAAACACAATTACATATGACTTTTTCCTTTTTTTGAAGTTGCAAAGAATGTTTGCCATAATAAAAGCTACAAACAGAGGGTTCGTTAAAACACAAAGAAAGACGTGAGTAAGGGTGTGTCTTCGGCTGATGTAAAGCATTACTGTCACAGTGCAAGGGAGAAGGTTCATTAAAACATCCATATTGTTACCACAAATCTGACACAAAATAACAACAGAGTGTAAATGTAATTATGCTGTTTTGAAATACATGCCGCAAAGATTTTGGTATTACATATAAGAATCTGTAAACTACTATGTTCTATTCCCAATGTTCAGTGTTTGTTTTTCATACTGCATGTGTTCCAGAAAAAGAAATGAGAAACTAAAAAAAGTATTACCGTTATATATTTTAGTGCAGATCTATTCCAAGGTCTGCACAACACAGTGAAAATAGTACACACAACAAAGATTACACAGAGCAAGCATCTGAATTCTATGTTAGTCTTTCAACAGTAAGCATATACTGCATGAACTGTGAAGCATAGCTAAAGCAGAAAATAAAAGCAGTCTTACTTCCACTTTTATTTTCTATTTTATTTACCTTCATTCTAGTCTCTTTCTTATATCGTTCCTTAAACATACCTTTAAGCTGTCTCAAATTTTGAGGAAGGCAGATTTTATCCATAAAACATGATGTATATACCAGAATCAAAACAATGACATTAACAGTCATTTTTTTCAGCTGCACCATGCTAGAACTGCTGTGTTCAGGGTGCTGCTTAAATGAAGTTCTATCAGCAAGTTGAACATTTAATTCTCCATGTGTTTTATGTGTTCCCTTTATTTTTTTATTTTACAACCACCTCACAAAAAAATGCCTCCATGTAGCCTACCCCTCTTCCTTAAGCATGAGTGGTGGTCTTCTGGGCCTCCACCAGTAAGATTACACCACTCAATGTATTATTGAATGCATATTACCCTCCATACACCCTAAGAGAGGTATGCAGACAGCATCTTAATTCTCCCCCTGCAATCTAGATCCTCCAGTGCAGAGCAACTAAATGGAACTTGGTCATATGGGTCAGAGACAGGGCTCCATCCCTGTCTGCCTTGGAGCCAAAAATGTGTTTATTGGCCAGATACATAAACCCACTAGGCACAGGTGCCCGATTTCAACAACAGTCCGAGAGCATACATGGACCTACTTAAGCAGCTGTGTGACTCTTAATGAATTCAAGTTGTGACTGAAGGACTCAAATTCTGGATTATACAATGGAAAGTTTAACCTTCTGAAGTAAACTGCTTGATTGATCTGCTAATTAAGCAGTGTGGAGACTAGATAAAACAAGAAATAACTAACATGTATTGTCATTAGGCAACGGGTAAACCACATAGATGATATGTAAAAGCACTGTTAGGGTATGATAGTCTCTCACTGTCAAAAAGATCAAAATTACCCTTTCCGCATGTTGACATTTTCAATTTATTTATTTATTTGTTTGCTCTCTTTTTGTCTCAGGCAGCTGACTACTGGTGGACATTAGTGCCATTTCTGGAATGTTGGGTCTACCTAATCCTCCTGGTCTCACCTGGACTAACCCAAAATAAGGGTTGGAGAAAATGAGCAGGTCAAGGTATCCCAGGTCTGTGTCATACTGCTGATGGGAGTGTCTTCTCTATATTTGTCCCTGCCCCAAACATACCTTATTACCACCCTGTAGGCGGAGCATACAATGATGACCATTCTTATTCAGATTCTTCAGTACTGTAAGAAATAGACATTGGCATGTTGACTTGTCCACCCTCAGGATGCATTCTGCGGTTGTTTTCCTGGTCTCCACCAGGGAAATCTAATCAAATTCTATGACCTGTGCATAAACCATTCCATCCTCTCCTCCCAGGATGACCATATGCCCGTCCTCCTCCTGCCATCACCTCATACATCCTGGACAATAATTTCCCCAGGTCATCTGGGCTATAATCAGAGCATTATCCTTTATGCCACAATTGCTGGCTAACACTTTTTAACATTATTGAAGATTCACCTTGTGTGGCATAGTGATGCCATCCACACTCCTAACTGGCTTTGTCTGCAGCCCATATTTCAACCTCAGAATTTGGAGGTAAAGGCTGTTATCCTTATTCTGAATCTTGGAGTAAGAAGAGTAGGATACACACTATTATGTGGGGAACAGGGTACTACTTGGGTAGTTTTTATCAGGCTCAATTGACAACAATGAAGGACTTCCAAAAAGGGAGAAAGAGATTTTTTTTCTATCCTATTGTATATACTGCAAATTAAATATTTGGCTTTCTCTCCCATTAATACTGCTATAATTTACTGTGCTACACTTTATGTTTATGTCCTTGAAATGTAAAAATTATCCCTATATAATTTAAGACTTATAAGTTTAGCACATTTAGATTACGGATTTCTTCCATGTGTTGAGGAAATGTCAGAAAAGGGCCTTGGGCCTAGTCCTTATACCACATTAACAAATATATGAATTAATTAACTACATTATTCTGGAAAGATGAATGAGCCCAACCCTTAAGAAAGCAGGCACCAAAAGGCTTTTAATATACCAGATTTTAATGTAGATATATTCATATATTTTGAATAAACATCGCATCAATTAATTTGTATAATAAAATAATAAGGCATTTCACTTAAGATTATACATTATTCCACTTTATAAATATACTGATCTATATGCATTTTTCTCGTAGATAAATGAAATAAACCTTTTGAAACAGAAAACTGGTAGCATAAGTATCATCCTGCAGTGAAGATGAGTGCTATTACTTTTTGCAGAATAGGAATAGGCTTACCTAACTTTAGTCTGAATTAATAATACAGATGACATACAACAAGCATTAAAAATTCATACAATAATCCTTAATCATTCTAAATTCAGGGTTTTCCCTTGGAAAAACAAAATTATGGAGATTATCATAAAGCACAACTTAGTTTTAATTAAAGTACTTTTTTTCAGAAGTGTATGAGATCAGTGGCTTCACCACAGCGAAAATTTATAGAATTGTTTTCTTAAAGATCTGCTACATGCTTTCCCTCATATCTCATACAGTCATATTTTCACTGGTTCTAAAATGCAAGTGAAGCAGCAGAGTTAAGCTGCAATGTATGAATGAAGAGAAACTGAAAGGTAAGGGTCCTTGACCTGTAAAGGAATGCATTAAGGATGACAGCGTAATCACAAACGTGTAATTAGATCAGTACAACACATAAGGCTATGTGACAAAGCACTCTGCTGCACTGTTGAAACAAGCCCTGAATATTATAAAACAGGACAGTATGGTAAGTGGTGCGAAATATGTTAGCAATCTAAGGAAATGTACCAAGGTAGAAACAAAACAACTATAAATTGTTGTGGTACCTCGCTAACTGAAAGTCATGTAGATACGCTAGAAGAATGCAGTGTAACATATGCGGCATACAAGATCACATGGGTTTTCTGCAGGTGGACAAAGTGTGATCCTTTAAGCACCAATTGCCTAAGGTCCAAGACAATGAGGATCAGAGTGCTGAATGTTGTTTCCTACAGGAAATTGTTGTCAGTGAGATTTTTTGTCAATTGTTTTTATTAAAAATTTTAACTAACAAACATTAATATATGATAATAGAAATATTATAAAACAAATATACATATCTAAATGTAAGTGAAATTTCTAAGTGTACACTGGTAGTATTGTCCTTTTTTGGGAGATTTCACCACTCTTCAACTTGGTACTGTGATGATTTGTGGTATTGCCAACTGTGCTAGGAGAAGTAGGGCAGTGGATGTGTAACATATGCTAGCATAGCTATCTGGAGTTTTGTAAATAATTATATGTCATTTGTATATCAAACTGATTTGTACAGGCGCTTGTGTTGAACATGTATTTGTAAAGCTGCTTGTGTTAAAAAATGTCCCAACAGACAGAAAAGAAATACAGCTGTATGTCAGACTATATTGTAACTGTTGAAATAAATACATTGCAACAGAGGATACTGGAAATGAAGAAGTTAATCTCAGTCAGCTACCTTTGAAAAAGAATCTGAAATTAAATTACCTGGTTTAGGCTATAAAGATTGTATCTTACAGTTCTGATTGCAGCCAGAGACAAATTATCTTTTTAAACCAGGACTAGGAATCCTACTGTATTGTCCTTAGGGGTGAATTAATTGCTACCCAGGAAGGCTGGAAGTTTTTGAAATGGCTTTATAGATTCCAGATGCTATAACACATCTTAACAATGCTATAACACATCTTAACAAAGCTCTATGTATGTGTGTATGGTAACACATATGTGCTAGATTCTGGTTCAGTTTATAGTAAAGGAGGTAGTGTGGGAACTAGAAGTCAAATGACCAGATGTATGTGATGTCATTCTGTAATCCAGCACTGAAACAATGTTTTAATACCAGATAAGACAGAAGTCTCAGTGCAGTCTGTTCTTGAAACATGAGAATGAATGATCACTCACCAACTTCATCTGCCTTGCTTTAGTAAGCAACTAGGGAATAGTAATTCTTTAGATGAGTCAGAAAAATATAGTGAGATTTGTTAAGTACTGTTTTTCTCTATCTGTGTGAATTTAGTTTAGTATTTCTTATGACTGAACTCTGGTGTTTATTGTAAACAGATATTTAATATTTTCATGTTCTTTTATTATTTATTATTAAATATATTTAAACTTGTCATTGTGGCTGGTCTATTAGAGAATATTTTAACCTTTGTGAGTACTTATATTTATTTGGTGACACTGTGGCCAAACACTACCATTTGTATTAGTATTGATTTTACTCAGTATAATAGGGTACCCTTGTAAGAGATTTAGAGTAGCTGGCTTTGGAGTGTTCAGGTGACAGTATCTACCTTATAGTCTGGGCAGGGGGCATAGCTGGTAAATCTGTAGCAGCCATTCTGAGGTGTGTGTGTGTGTGTGTGTGTGTGTGTGTGTGTGTGTGTGTGTGTGTGTGTGTGTGTGCGTGTGTGTATATATATATATATATATATATGTGTGTGTGTGTGTGTGTGTGTGTGTGTGTGTGTGTGTGTGTGTGTGTGTATCTGTGTGAAAATCATATCTCAAAGAGTATTAGTGTCAGCTACTTGGAGCAGGGACACAGAGCACTGATTTCACACAGAGGGTGGTGGAGGACTTGGCTTGGAACACTCTGCTGAGGACTCAGCTCTACAGCTGTGTGCAGTCTGGAGTCTTATTTGGGGCTTGGTAAGAGAGAGAGAAAGGGAAACTCAGCTCCAGAATGGGAGTGTGTTTCCTGTGTGCTCCTAGGGGAAATTGTGCCTGGTGCAGAAAGCTGCATCTGGAAATACTGTGTGTATCTATTTTTGTTCCAAGTGAATGTCCCTCAGCAGTGTTAGTGGTGAGGATTGAGGCTCCTTGATTACTGACCCAGAGTAGGGCATGACAGGTGCAATCATGGAGTTATTAAATACAATTTTGGGGGTGGGCAGCATGCTCCTGTATCGGGTATTCAAAACAGGCTTAAGTTTTTTAGTGTCTTTTCTTTCCAGCATTGGGTTTCACTAATTTGGATCATCAGGGTTTTGGTGTAATCAGATTGCATTGCTTGAATGATAGACAAGAATGCAATTCATGGAGCAGACAGGGAAATAAATAATAGATGTAACAGTCAGCAACCAAGCACAGAGAAAAAGGCAGACAGGGAAATAAATAATAGATGTAACAGTCAGCAACCAAGCACAGAGAAAAAGGCAGACAGGGAAATAAATAATAGATGTAACAGTCAGCAACCAAGCACAGAGAAAAAGGCAGCAACCAAAGAAACTTGGGATTCAGGTCTGAGCAGGAAATGCGGACAACACCAGCATAAATAGTAGGAAATAAAACTGTCACTGCAGTTTAACAAACCACAGTGTACCAAAACCACTAGAGATGGGGATGCCAGGCAATACCCATGGCAGCAGTAGGCTAGCAGTAGTTCTGGGCTATGTCATTACATGAGCCCATGCAGCTCACTAGGAACTACAATAAAGCCAGACACCTGTAGAATTCCACGTAGTTAATGTACAGCTTAACATACACAGAAATAAGGCATCAACAATTACTCTGCAAGGTCATAAGCCCAACCTGTCAATTCTCAGATTTTTGTGAAAAGAATATGGAAAAGAATGTGTAGGTCTGTGCCAACATTTACTTTAAATGTAGAAAGTACAATAAAATCAAGTTGTTGTCAGATTTTCACATTTTGCAATGTAGCCATGCACAGTTGTTTGCAATTATGCTATTTGCTTTTCCAGGCAGAAAACTGTCACAAGAATCTGTACAAAACAATCTATAGTCCAAGAAATATATCACAATAAACAAATGAAGACAGATGTTCTGCAGTGCCAAAAGTGTGATTTTTATTATGTAGAAAGCAAGCACAGTGACAGTAAATAATTATTTTAAGCATATCAGTACTGAGATATGGTATTTGGTCACTCACTTTTATGTTGTCAGTATAATACATAGCAAAATGGTACAATATCAGGGCATTTGTGGAGGAACTCATTTAATCATAGACTTTGTCATGCACCCCTTCATGTATAACTAATGTCCAATACAGTGAGTGATACTGAAGAAGAATGGATGGCCAAAGGATATAACAAACATTTTAACTAAGACACCAATATGAGTCACTTTGTCTATTTCACTCCAACTTTAAATACGGCTTCTGCTAAATAATAAACTTATTTTCTCATTATCATAAAAGTTTTCTTACATATTTTCCATATATGTTTAAATTGCATTACAGTTTTCCTACTCTTATACCACTAAACTCTTATTTTACAGTATCTACCACCTTTTTCTGTGAAAACTGTTTCTTCATATCTCTACTGAGATCAAAAGCTTGCAATTTTGTATTCTGTCTTTTAGTCACATATCCCATTTTCTAAAGATGGTATACTCCAGTGGAGGCTCGTGCTATTGGACTGCAGGACTGCAGCACCCCAGCTGTACAAAACAAGAAAAAACAGAATAAAAAAATTAATGAGTCCCAGAACTCCGCTCATACGTGCTCAGAACTCATATCCAGACTGCTGTTTAACCCATCTGGATTAGGGAGAAGGCAGCAGTCTACAGATTCCCCAGACGTGGAAGGGGATCAGACTGCAAGGTCTGCAGTCTGTGCATCCTCAGAACAGAACTGGAGGCTGGACTCAGCGCACATGCATGCGATTGGAAACAGGAGCTTCTGAAATGGATTCTTCCTGGCTTTTGCAGGTAGGAGCAGGACTTTTGCATTCCCTGGGATGATCAGAAACAGGAGCTACTTTTGAATGGGTGTGTGTGTGTGTGTGTGTGTGTGTGTGTGTGTGTGTGTGTGTGTGTGTGTGTGTGTGTGTGTGTGTGTGAAATGCCCCAGTTAACTATAAATGGGGGCTAGAGAGTAACTCAGGCTCAAACCCTAAAGCTTGGATGCAGGTAACAAGAGCCTGAATTCCCTACCCACTACCACTTGGGAAAAGTGGTCAGATTTTTGCCTCATATTTTTGTTCTGTTTTGTTCCTCATATAATCTGTGGTTTTCTGGATTTTTAATTCACTAAATAATGACAGACATTTGAATTTCAGACTTCATATTCTTCAGAAAGTACATGGTAACCCAAAACATTTTATTCTAGCAATTTTCTGAGTTTATAAGATCAATACTTGAAATTTGTCCCTATTGTGGGACTGTGTTCCCTCATTATTGGCTTTGTCCAGGTTTTTTGCGCTAAGAGGTTGAGAGCTACCGTGAGAACTGAATTCACTGAATATGTTTGGGGGCTGTATTACCCCATTATTGCTTTGTCCAGGTGTTTTGTGCTAAGAGGTTGAGAGCTATGGTGAGAACTGAATTCACTAAATGATAACCATTTCAGTTTCAGTCTTCCTGTCTTTCAAGAAGAAGCTGATTTAGCATAGTGATATGTTCCTTTGACTGTAGTGTACAGGCTCCTAGGTTCAAGACTTGGCAGTGAAATGCATGGTGGTAGCACAGCATTTTATTCTAGCAACTTTCCAAGATTTAAAATGTTTCCCTGTTTTTTTGGGCTTTTGTCCCCCCAATAAAGTTTGACTTTTTCCAGATTTCTTGTGCTCATGTGTGACAAAGTTGAGAGATACAATTGAGTGTCGAGTGGATTTTACAAGAGCTATGAGCTTCAGAGGAAGCAACGTTTAGTGCTGCTTGTGTTGAGTCTGTGTGCATTGTTAATAGCACAACAGGTAGTATACTTGCTTTTGATGCAGAAGGCTGTGGGTTCTGCTCCCATATTATGTCAATGCATTGTTGATACTGTACTGTGTTGTACTTTTAAAGAGGGTGGATGGGTGCAGTCCTGAGAATGTCCTCTTTGGCAGAGATACCTAGCAACTATGAACCTGTTATCAATTTGCCATCCATTCCCTAATGCAATATTACTAGCTTGTCATTTTTTAAATGTAACATGGACAGTTTATTTCTCAAGGACAACAGTCACTTTATTTGTAGATGAAACAATGAAATATACAGTTGTTTGCTAACAGCAACCTCTTCATTAGTTACAGATCTCTTTAATGTGGAATTATTTAGATGACTTTTCCTTCTGCAGAGATTGTGCATATTTACTGATACTGGTGGATTGTAGAAGTTTGAGTAGATTTTTCTGACGGAAATGTTCTGAACTGGGCAGTTTTATCATTATTGATGCATGCATTTTGTTTCATTGTTTACTGGAAAAATGTTCCAAACAATAAATTTAAAATGCCGTCTAACAACTGTACTGTATTATACAAGGAATATAATTTAATACAATCAGAAAGGTATATCAAAAAACACATGTATGTTTTGTGTCCAAGGGACCTATGATTTTTAAACAGCCCAAAGTTAATCTTTATCTGCCACTGGCCAGATGTATTTTCTTTGAATGTGGGTTTCAATGCTGTTTCAGTGTGTGTGAGTTTCAAGGGCAGAGAAGTTTTAATGCTAAGTCTATTTTCATTGTGAGACTGCATTTCTTTGTTTAGCAGATGTCTATTAGTGTTTGTGCTGTAAAATGTAAAATAAAACTTTTTAATGAAATCCAAATCATTGTAGAAGTAAAGCAGTATGCACATTGCAGTGTTTATGGTAAATGGGGTGAAATAGCCATGTAATGGGATATTGGAATGGCTGCAGGGGGGACACCTCATTCGACCATGATTAGGTGAGGAGGGAAGGGTGACAAACTCAAAGACAGCCCTGGCTGAACTATACCTCTCCACTGTCCAGATTTTCGCAGAATGAATAGATTTTTGTTTCTTATTTTGGTTTGTTCCTCATAAAATGTGTGGTTTTCTGGCAAATCATTTTGGAATGACGTCACTAAATAATGACAGACATTGAGTTTCAGACTTCATACTCTTCAGAAAAAATGCATTCTAAAACAAGACCTGTTATTCTATCAACAAATTTTATACAAGAGCAATTTTTAGTACTGTCTGTATTTTCCCACAATATATTTGGCCTTATCCAGATTTCCTGCATTAAGAGGTTGAGAGGTACATGCAAATAAATCACTTTATATAATTAGGTATATCCACGCCTCTCAATTGTCCCTAACTTTGGCTCAAAATGTTGATCTCCCACTAATAATCCCTCTGCAAAATGGCAATTTTGGAAGAAAATGTGGGAGTTACCTGTGCAGTAATCCTTTACGCAATTTATCTTGCGCTTGTTTCTTGTTTGCTGTTCATTTTTTACTTTGATCATGTTTTCCCCATGAAACAAGTAGATAGTTGTTGTTAGGCAGCAGATCTTTTTTGGATAAGAAATATTTTTACAAGGGGGGTATTACAGAGATTGCTACTTTCAGCATGTTACTTGGTATCTTTATAAAGCTGAATATAAATTATAATTAGACCGTGCAAGGAAAAGTGGTTTGAGTTGAGTGCTGCTTGTTTTTTTATTCTTGATTTTGACTGGCATTCCAGTAATATATTTAAAAAGTAATTTATTTTTTCATGCCTCACAACATTTTTGTTTCCATCTAGATAAGCTGTCATGTAGCCAATGCATTGAAATATTTTTTTCTACACTTCATTTTGTCTTGATTGGACTCTCATAATGATGGTTTGGCACCCAGGGCAGTGTATTTAATTAAAGTCCCAGTTTTTGTGGTTTTGAGCATAGCTCTGCCCCTTTCTAGTTGGTCACACCTCTTCCCATTGGCCCCACCCATTCAACTGCCTTATCCAGATTTCCTGCATTAAGAGGTTGAGAGGTACACGCAAATAAATCACTTTATAGAATTAGGTATATCCACACCTCTCAACTGTCCCCAACTTTGGCTCAAAATGTTGCTCTCCCACTAATAATCCCTCTGCAAAATGGCAATTTTGGAAGAAAATGTGGAGGTTTTGCAATTAAATAATTTTAATGATCAGAGTTATATATTACTTTTATTTCAGAAATGCATGTAGAGTCTCTTATTTCGTCAGCTGCTCAACTTGACAGTACTAATATTTAAAAAAGTGTCCCTTCTTTGACAGGTTCCCAGCTGTATTGTGTGGCTATTTTATATTTTTGCATATTTTTGCATCACATTTTTGGCCCATTTTTCATAAAATTGTGGTTTTCTGGCAAATTAATGGCAAATCATTAAAGATTGAAGTTAGAAAATAATGACAGACATTTGAGTTTCAAATTTCATACCCTTCAGAAAATTCATACTAATGCAAGACCTACTATTCTATTATCTTTCTAAGTTTATAAGAGCAATATTTAAAAATTGTCCATAGTTTTTGGCCTTTGTCTCACTTCTATTTATGGCTTTGTCCAGATTTCTTGCTCTGAGGTTCATAGGATCATAGGTAGGTACTAGGCTATTGGTCCTAGGGATTATATAAGCCTAGCCAAAAAGGTACCCTGGCTTTTGCCACCCAAGAAAATTATTTTCCTGTGCCCCTTAATAGCGAGGTTGAGAGGTATGACAAATGTGTCAGAGTCATTACCGTCAGCCAGAGACATTTCAAATTGTGAAATACTTGTTGCACCCTACTCCCCCATGTAGTGACTCTGGATGTGTCCTAGCAAGGCAAGGAGCAGTTATGCAGTGTAAGTGTGCAAAATATCCCCCCATCCAAGGTAGACACAAGTACTACAGTGACTTTTCATCTGTCCTTGAGTTTGCAGAATGTTCTGGTTTTCTGTCATATTTTTATACTGTTGATTTATGCTTCTTATTAGTCAGAAAATGCATGTTTTTGCAGTGCCTGCTGCTCTGTGTTTAAGCAACAATGCTTTAATGACCATCAGGTAAGCTTGTCTGAGATTGTAAGATGCAAGTAAGCTTTAATAAGCATACTGTTAAAGAATTACCAACATTGAAATACTTTTTGTTGTTGCTATGCAGAGAATATTTACATAACAAGATAACGTATAAGCGTTGGGTATTGAAATGCATATAGCAGTATTTGTAATAAAGGACAGGATTACAGTATTTTCAGAAGTTCATTACATTTGTTGGAGACTGCCAGTCATCTTTGCAGGCTTTACCCGTAAACTAAATAGAATGCCAATCTATCATGTGTGGTCCATAACCTGTGCAGTAATCCTTTAAGCAATTTATTTTGAGCTTGTTTCTTGTTTGCTATTATAAGCAATTTATTTTGAGCTTGTTTCTTGTTTGCTGTTCATTTTTTACTTTGATCATGTTTTCCCCATGAAACAAGTAGATAGTTGTTGTTAGGCAGCAGGTCTTTTTTGGATAAGAAACATTTTTACAAGGGGGGTATTACAGAGATTGCTACTTTCAGCATATTACTTGGTACCTTTATAAAGCTGAATATAAATTATAATTAGAACTGCAATGCAAGGAAAAGTGGTTTGAGATGAGTGCTGCTTGTTTTTTTTTTTTTTATTCTTGATTTTGACTGGCATTCCAGTAATATATTTAAAAAGTAATTTATTTTTTCATGCCTCGCAACATTTTTGTTTCTATATAGATAAGCTGTCATGTAGCCAATGCATTGAAATATATTTTTTTCTACACTTCATTTTGTCTTGATTGGGCTCTCATAATGATGGTTTGACACCCAGGGCAGTGTGTTTAATTATAAGTCCCAGTTTTTGTGGTTTTGAGCATAGCTCTGCCCCTTTCTAGTTAGTCACACCCTTCCCATTTGCCCCACCCATTCAACTGTCTCCTGCAACTCCCCTTTGATTTGAAATCACAAGCCGCCACTGGCATACTCTTGAAATGTTGATACAATTGCTGTGCTTAAAAGCTTCTATGCCCCTCCCCGTTAAGACTATAAGTATTTTCCTCCTGTAAAATGTCTGTCATCTGTTTCTTTCTTTTTCCAATATGATGTTTGCCTTATAGCTTGTGCACCAGTTTTGCTGCAGTCCTTTGAATATGACTGTCATGGCACTTGTCAGCAGCATATATTACTTTATAGAGAGTCATGTAGTTGTTTGCAAAATTATAACAGTTTTGAATTTCTATGGCTGAAGCCTTTCCTAAGGAAACCTACTATCTCAGCTGTAAGTCTTATTGCTGTCACACTTATTTTGATATGACTATAACGTCTGCTATCTCCCTTTCCACTTATGTCATTTATAGATTCAACATTTTATTACCCAATGGAATATTTTTGCATTTTAAACCCTTATATATATCATTTCTTATCTTTCCTTTCCCATCTTATATTTTTTCAAACCATCAACAAACAATATACCCTTTTTCCATATCCTCAGTAGAGTCATTTCAAAAGTCACTGAAAAGGATTGAACCAAGTTTCAACCCCAACCGTGCCTCATTCACATGGAAAAATTGTGACAGCTAAGTGTATACAGCTGTAGGAGTAGTTGTCTTCATTTGAGGTGTAGTGACCCCCCCCCCCTCGAGTTGAATAAATAAAGATGAAGTACAGAGGGGACTTCATCACCCTTAGATCCACTCCAGGACAATCAAATGTATTCCCAAAGCTTTTCTTAGGTACCGTGCTAGATGCATTTCTAAAATTTATGTTGGGTATGTACAGCCTTCTTATAATGCCTTGCAGTGGCTACCAAATTAGACACCACCATCACGTGTGTCAGGTTTGTCCTTTCTTCTTGGAATTTATACTACAATGGGTCTTGTGATCCATTGATTATCACATATTCTACTATTCATTCTTTCAGTCATGACATCCTGACCATCCCTGCAGATGAAATCATCTTGACAGGTCAACAGTTTCTTAAGGCTAATTAACAGTATTCTGAGAAATTGTCGATGAAACCCATGAGACCTCATTGTCTTGCTCACCTTTATTTTAAATCTTCTAGTATCCTTCTTATGTGCAACAATTGAGATCAACCATGTCCTGGGTCCTTACACTGTCTGTATTTGGTAAAACATCCACATTTCTTCTTTTTTTCTTTATGAATAATAAAGTTTAAATTCCTAAGTCAATAGCCCTGTGGTTCAGGCAGAATTATGTGTTCGATATATCTTCTCACCTTCCCAGGGTGACACCATAATAAAACAAATGGGTACTGAAAATTAAGTAAATAAATGCTGTGATCTGTAATAAAACTATTTAGCTGCCATGATTAGGTCTGTATTTATTCTGTGCAGGCAATTTTCTGCCTAGTAGTATTTAAGAACTACAGAAACAGAAGCTAACTGATGATGTAATTAGTAACATCTGCTATTGTTTGCTTGCTTATTATAAACGCTTATGTATTTTACTGGCAACTTTAGGTTCATAGGTTCATGGCTGTGTACTAGGCTAATGGCCCTGGGGCCTTTACAAGCCTAGCCATAGGATTACCCTGGCATAGTGCCACTCACCCTTAGTTCCCAGTGCCTCTGTCAAGTAGAGCCACTGGAGTTATCTGCAGGGTGAATTTTCTGTTTCCCAGCCACTCATCAAGATTTCTCTTGAAGGGGGTCAGCAAGGTGTTCTGCTTGACATGTATGGGAAGTCTGTTCCATACCATGGGCAGTCTCTGGGTTATGAACCTTCCTTCCAGCATGTTTTGTTAATTGTGGTAATGAGGTTGAGGTCTCTGGAGCGTGTGGTATGGAGGGATTGGGATTTCTTTAGATGTAGCATTTCTAACAGAGCTGGGTCAGACATGGCTTTGTAAGTCAAACAGAGATTGCCTCTAAGTAGATGATATGAGACAGAAAATAGTTGGAGTTTTTTGAGTCTGTCCATATAAGAAAAGTGTTTAAGGCCTATGATCCTCTTTATGAGGTACCTTTGCAGCCTCTCCAATTGTTGCAGGTGTCTAGTGAGGTACATGCCAAATGGGGCATTGTACTCGATGATTGGCCTAGTGAGGAAAGAGTACAGGAAGACAATGACCTCTTTCTTCCTGGATGCAAAACCCTTAGTTATGAGATGTGCCACATAGAAGTACTTTCTGACTACAGTGGCAATGTGGTGATCAAAAGAGAGGTTGCTGTCAACCTGTGTTCCCAGATCTCTTATAACACCTTCTGTGTTCAGCGGACTACCATCAATATGGTAATTCATGGGACCCAGGCTTTTCCCAAAGGGGATGATGGCACATTTTATGCCTCTTAAGGCCATGGTTCTGACACCAGTTGTTGGTCTCTGTGAGGCCATTCTGTAGGATGTCAACATCACTTGGGGAGTTAATAATAACTCACAACTTCCAATCATCTACAAACTTTGTCAGCCAGAGTCCCTTCATGTTGGCCTGGACTTCAGTGAAGTAGATACCAAACAGGAGAGGACCCAGGACCGAATCCTGTGGGACTCCACTCGTGACTAGTCGGCAGGACTTGGAGTCAGCTATTTTTACACTGTGGGTTCTGTGAGCCAGTTTGCAACCCACATAGTGATATAGGGGTTGATGCCAAGCTTAGTGAGTTTTTCTATGATTCCTAAGTGGGGAAAGGTATCAAAAGCCTTGGCCAGATCAAGGTAGGCTGCATGAACCACCTTGCCTTCATCCACAGCTCTGGTGACTGACTCGAAGAAGTCAACCAAGTTGAGCAGGCATGATCTACCCTTCACAAAACCAAACTGTGTAGGATCCAGAGTTTGGAGATTCCCTATATCCTCATTTATTAGGTCCATGATGATGTGTTCCATAACTTTGCATATCAGACTTATCAGGCTAATGGGGCGATAGTTCCCAGGGTCTGTAGTCACTCCTCCTTTGTAGAGAGGGATGACTGTAGCAGTGCATCATTCGGTAGGGACAAAGCCTGAGGTGAGGCTTTGATTGAACAAGGCACACAGGTGAGGTGAAGTTCACTCTGTAGTTCATATAGAACACAACCAGGGGTATTGTCAGGTCCCATACAAGCTGTATTCTTGGCCTTGGACAGTGCTGTTTTAACCTGTGCAGCAGTAATACTGGGTGTTTGGCAATCTACTGATATTGTGATTGGTCTTTTGGGGGGAGAGGGGTATAACGTTGGCACTGAATCTGTCTGCCAGTATACTGGCAATATCTGTTGGCTTGGTATAGGAGGTACCATTGTGCAGTAGCTCAGAGCAAATCTGGGTATTTCCATAGAGATTCCTTACATAACTATAGAAAGCCTTGTGGTTGTATTTACTATCTGCTGCAATTCTGTTTTCATAGCTAGCTTTAGAGGATTTGATGAGGGATCTCAGCTTTTTGTTGAGGCTGATATGGGAGTTTTTCCAGTCTTGGGACTTCACCTTATTCCACATCAGTTTCCTCCTTCTGCTGTAGAGTTTGTTTATGGCAGGGGACTGCCAGATTGGCTTCCTTTTTTTGGAGGAGAGCATCTTGGTTCTATTGGGTATGGTGAGATCCATGCATTTGTGTACGTGCATTGGTGTATGATTCTGCGGCCACACAACTATTCTCCATTTGCATGGGTGCTGTGAAGTTAGCCACCTCTGTTTTTAGGAGCCCAAAGTTAGCTTTGGAGAAGTTTTTCATGATGGTTACCTTTGCGGGAGGGAGTGGGAGGGATGTGGATTTCCAAGGTGATTAGTTTGTGGTCAGATCTAACCAGGGAGGAGTTGAATATTGGTGTAGAGCAATGGTTGCCCATGTTAGTATTGACCAGGTCAAGGATGTTGCTACCTCTAGTGGGGGTAAGAATGGGCTGGTCCAGGGCATTGGAAATAATGAACTCCAGGAAACGTTGGGCAAGTGTATTGGTACATGAGTAGTTTACCCAGTTAATGAAGAGGTGGTTGAAGTCACCCAGTAAGAGAGTGTTAAGTTGAACCCTAATATTCTCCAGGGTTCTTAGGAACATAGACTGTGAGTCTTGGGACATTGTTGGAGACCTATAGCAGGCTATGACCTGAATCACTGTCTTACCCAATGTTAGCTGCACCTGAAGTATCTCTGATGCATTATGTTGGGCTACCAGTCTAGAGGCGTGCGCATCCTTTATGATTATGGAAACACCACTGCCTTTGGAGCTTCAGTCCAAGTTCTGGGGCCAAAAAGTGTGGAATGAGTTATAGCCAGTAGTGCAGGGGTGTTTTCTGCTGCCTTGAACCAGGTCTCTGTTACAGCACAAATGTCAATGTTCTCCATTTTAAGGAGTGCTTTGAGTGAGTGCATTTTAAGATTTAGACTTCTAGTGTCGAGCAGCATGACCCTGAGATTGCATTTGTTTGTAGTGTTACGGTGGCAATTTGGTCTTTGGAACACTACCTAAAAAGGCACTATAGGGGTGGCAAGAGCCTTGACCAGTATCTGGAAGCCCAGGGGTGACAGATGCAGCATCTCTGACAAAGCATTGAGGTTTGTCAGTCATGTCATCCTAGACAGACAGATACAGGATCCCCTTAGAATGACACCAGAAACTTAGCCAATTGTTGAAATCAATCATTTTCTGCTTGTACTGTGGTATCATTCTGGGTGATGGTAGGATGCTGCTCAGGGCTAGGGTCATACCCGCCTGGGCTACATAATCCGAGAGCTGCTCCATGTTTATTTTTATGTAGTCCAGGGAGGTACATCTCAGGTCATTCACACTCACATGTACAATGACAGAGTCATATTTGTACCTGTTGTTGAGGGACCTGAGTGCATGCGTTATGTGGTGGTTCCTGGCACCTGACAGTCAGTTGACTGTTACTTTCTCCTTATTCAATCTAGTGAGTGGGATATCAGTGTGCCTCACTATCAAGTCACCTATGACTAGTGTGTTGGGTATGCTGTTTTGCCTTAGGGGCTTTGGTTGAGTGGCACACTGTTTAGGAAAGTTATGCATCTCATGATTAGTGTTATGTTGTGGTGGTCAAGTCCATTTCTGCCTTGGAGGTCTCTGCTGCTTGGGTAGATTTTTATTGAGAGCCTCCGCGAAGGTGGGTGTGTGGTTTGTGTTTTTATGTGAAGGCAGTGTTGGTGTGTGTTCTGGAGGTCTATGTGTTCCATGTGGTGTGGTGCAAGTGTTGACCTTCTCCTCTTGACCAGCTATTCTGGTCTTGGTTGGAGAGTGCATGGCTTCCAGTTTGAATATATAAGTGCATTTCTCACACGTCTGAGTGTTGGAAGGTAAGAGGAGAGGGTTGTCGGTGTACATGAGGCTGTTGCTACATTGCCTCAGGATGCCCGAGTTTACCAGGTTAATAGGAGAAAGCACAGGGAACTGACCTTTAGACATGCTTGGAGGGGTGGGCATTGATAATAAGTACTGGATCTTTTTCCTTGTAGAATGTTTAGTGCTAGTGGCACTTTTGTGTGCTCCGATAATTGCTACAAGAAGTCTGTTAAAATGCTAAACTAATAAGCTAGTATAAGTGCAGGAGATGAATGAACTAGTAGCTCTAAGAGAAAAATTGAAGAGCAGACTCTGGCACCTCACAGAAGCTTACAAACTGTCCTGGATACAGCAAGTCTGTATCTGCACTAGACTAGTTACAGGAAAGGCAGAAAACTAGTGAAAATGCAGGCTTCTAAACCAGAAAGTTGAGAGAGATGGAAAAACTGTCCAAATTGCCAATAAACTACAATTTCTGGGCCAAGAAGAACTAGTCTTGTGATAGCTAGGCTACCTAGTGCTTACTACTCCCACTGATAAGCTAGAAGACTTCCCTCCAACACAGAAAGGCTTGGGGGTCACAGAAGCTTACAAACAGTCCTGGATACAGCAAATCTGTATCTGGACTAGACTAGTTACAGGAAAGGGGGGAAAGAAGTGCAAATGTGGGCTTTTAAATCAGAAAGTTGAGAGAGAGATGGAAAAACTGCCCAAACGGCCAATAAATACAATTTCTGGGCCAGAAACCACTCCTTGTGTGGTAGATAGGCTACCTAATGGTTACCAGAAGGCTTCCCTCCAACACAGAAAGGCTTGGGGGGCTCAGGAGCTTACAAACAGCCCTGGATACAACAAATCTGTATCTGGACTAGACTATGTACAGGAAAGGGAGGAAACAAGTGCAAATGCGGGCTTTTAAATCAGGAAGTTAAGAGAGATGGAAAAACTGCCCAAACAACCAATAACTTGACGTTTTACAGAGGAGCAAAGATAAAATCTGCAAATGAGCTTCATCTGTAGTCCTGGGTTTAATTCCCTCAATAAGAAAATCACTTAACCTGGGTCATGCCTGAAAAGAGATGCCTGTACCTACTTAGGTTATTTTTAATAAATGAATCATGGATAAATATCTAGATAGAAGATAGACAGATAGATAGATAGATAGATAGATAGATAGATAGATAGATAGATAGATAGATAGACAGACAGATGAGAGACAGATAGATTTTATTTCAACAGATAATTTTCTGCTAGGTATGCACTTAGTTAATGTCTGCAGCAAGCATTTAGTCTAAAGAAGCTAAAGGTGTCTAAATTTGATAAGATGGGCAAGGAAGGTAAAATATGCCTGTGTGCATTTAAACATTTTATTAACTGACACAGAATTACATTTTTTTATTGTTTTGGTTTTTGGAAACAAAACAAAAACTCTCAAAAGCAGTAGTAGTTCACTGGGTGATTGCACTGTGCACCCATGAGTAAGAGCCTGAAGGTTTGTAGAGAATTACAGTGGATTATGTTCAGAGTCAAGAAATAAGGAAGAACAGTTATACAAGTAAACTTACCTTAATAGTAGATGTTTGAATGATCACAGTTGGAGTAGCCTGTGATATATGGGTTACATCCTGCATAGAATATAACAACCGGCCAATTTCCAAAGTTTCAGGGCAGCTTTCACATGCCCAAATCATTAACCAGCTCAAATTGAGCTAACTGGACAGGCAGGTATGGGTGCCAAGCTCTTTAGAGCGTTTCTGCCACTGACAACAACTTTCATCTGTGGGCTTTCCAGGATCAATGGTCAGCTACTGCTGTTCCATTGCTGGTCAGAGAACTTCCCTTCAATGAAGACCCTTCCAAATTACTTTTAAAGTTGTTTAAAACAAATTTTGGGGAAAAACAACAAATTTTAAGCTGCAGAAAAGCATTTTGCTTGACTGTCTCATGACTTTCATGTACAAAAATTTTAAATAGGAGCAGCTTTTTCACCTTTGTGGTATAAAGTTGTTAAAAGCTGTTTAAAAATATTTTTTTTCTGTGGAAAAACTGTATTTATTTTAATTTTAGAGGCTGGGGAAAGAGCTTACAGTGCATTGTACTGTGGCTTGGGTGGGAAAAATTGACTTTTTTGCTTTCTTCTTTTTTAGAAACTGTTGCTATTAAGTTTTCCTAGGGAACAAGCAGAATGTTTAGCTTGACCATAGAACAAACTGTAAATAATTAACTTGAGAAAACTTTCCAGGTCCAAATTAAGAGTTTGCATCTGGCCCACAAGTCAGGAGTCTAATACCCTTGGTTTAGATCTTGGGATTCAATGTGGATACTAAGCTTGTCTCGTTATGCAACAGTAACCATGTTATTAACCTATCAGTTGGCTCTTACAGCCTGGCAGCCTTACTAAAACTCATCATCTTTTTCATTTCTTTCTATATTCTTTCTGTAAGAATTGCAGGTACTCGTGGTGGTGCATAAATTGCTGGCACTGTGGGTGGAGGCATTATAATACATATTCCCCAGGTGAAGATTCTAATCCAGTAAATCAGTATGTGTACTTCTGCAAATATGATCAACATCATATCATGATTATAGATTTTCTTTTGTGCATTTCAGATAAAATTTAAGTCCTTGTTTATTGCTTGCTTGCGGAACTCTCAGCAAAGTACGCATAGAAATCATACCTTTCAATTGTACAGATTTTTGCCACACATTGTGTTTTTCTGGATTTTTATGGCAAATCAGTGAGGACTGAATTCAGTAAATGATGACAGTCATTCAAGTTTCAGACTTCAGATCCTGCAAGAAATGCATGGCAATGCAAGGCCTTTTATTCTAGAAACTTCCTAAGTTTATAAGAGGAATGTTTAAAATTTGTCAATATTTTTGGGGCGTTGCCCCTACATTATTTTTGGCTTTGCCCTGATATTTGTGTGCTAAGAGTTGGAGAAGTATGATAGGAATTGACTGGCCTTAGTTTGAAGTTTTGTGAAACTATGTAGTTGAATCATTCAAGATGTTCAAGTGAAGCAAGTTGCCTGGGAGAAGCATTCAAGTTAACATGCATTATTTGTGGAAACATTTGAGATGGTGCCTGCAATAATATGTAAATTACTTTGTGTTTCTATATTGTGAAGTCTCTACACTATGTCAACCTTCTCAAATGTCAAATAACCTAATATATTTGGCTGATTAAGCATATTTTCCAAAGGCTCAGTTTGTAATTTAACCTTTATGTACTTCTTGTTCTTGTACTCATGAGAACACAAAATGTGATCCAGAGACTTGTGCACAATATGCAAAAAATGTGCATGAAGATTTGCTCTGGCAACTTCAGTGCTTAAAATGTAGATTTCAGTATAGTAGTTCATGCTTCTCCAGCATCTAGCTTAAATGTTCTGATTTTGCCTTGAATTGTAAGCTTTCCTAAACAACAAGCATTCTCAGCAGACACTGTGCCTTGCAATGCCCACTGTTTACACATTTCAGTTGCACTCATAGATATTTAAGATTTATTTTCATCTTGAAAACCTTGTGGAACATATTTATTGTGTTTCTTACATACTTTTAAAAATGATTTTAAATAACACCTTGCCTACAAGTTTCTTCTTTTATCCTGATTGTGACCACACCTAATACACAAGGCTTTATATTCTATGTGGCTGCTTATTAGCACTGTCTTGGATACCTCATTAATTTCTATGTTGTTGCTTTTATAATTAATTTGTCCCTATGCTCTGTAGTTAATTTTTATATTATTAACCACAGCTTTAATCTTGCACACTTCCAGTTCCTTACCAAGATTTTATATCCACATACTTGTAGCTTAATTTGTTCTGCACCCAAGCAATGCTATATCTCGTATCTGTTCTAATTCGGCTATCAACCAGCCTCTTACCCAATCATATCTCTTCTCAATGAATGCTTGAAGACATCATAACATCATAGAATCATAGGAAATTAGTAAGGTATTGGCTCTGAGGCCCTTATAAGCCTAGCAAAGAGTTTAGCCCATATTTAGAGAAATCAGCACCCGATGCCCCTGTCCAGCAGGGACACAGA
The DNA here is from genome assembly GCF_019279795.1 of Protopterus annectens. NCBI lineage: Eukaryota > Metazoa > Chordata > Ceratodontiformes > Protopteridae > Protopterus > Protopterus annectens. The sequence goes on from NC_056733.1 coordinate 1,129,870,130, forward strand.
TAGAATTTGAGGGATGTATTTTCTATTTCCCATCCAGTTATCCAGGTTGAACTTAAAAAGGGATAATGAGGTGCTCTACTTGACATGGAGATGTAGTCTATTCCACAGATGGGGGAGTCTCTGGAACACAAATCTGTCCTGCCAACAAGTCCTATTGATGTTACAGACCGGGTTGAGGCCACGCGTGTGGGTTACTCGAGTTGAGCTTGACTTGCGGATATGCAGCAGTCCCATCAAGGGAGGGTCTAAGATCACCTTGTATGCCAGACAGCAGTCACCTCTGAGGAGTCTGTATGAAAACAAGTAGAGGGGACAGGGATTTTAGCCTATCTGTGTATGGTAGATTTTTGAGGCCCTGGATTTTCCTGGTGAGGAACCTCTGCGGTTTCTCCAGTTGCTGTATGTGCTTTGCGAGGTACATGCCAAATGGGTCATTGTACTCAATAATGGGCCTTATAAGGGAAGAATACAGGGATGTTATGACCTCCTTATCCCTGGATGAGATACCCTTACTTATGAGGTGGGCCATGTAGAAAGCTTTCCGTAAAATGGAAGCAATATGGTGGTCAAAAGTCAGGTTGATATCAATCTGGGTGCCCAAATCCCTCATGACTGATTGCATACTTAGGACACTGTTATTAATGTGATAATTTGTTGAGACAGCACTCTCCGCAAAGGGGATGATGATGCATTTTTTTGTATTCAGCTTGAGGCCATGTTTCTGGCACCAGTCATTTGTTTGGGTGAGACCCTCTTGGAGGATGTCCACATCACTAGGGGAATTGATGACAGCACCCAGCTTGCAGTCATCTGCAGACTTGGTCAGCCATAGCCCACTGGTTTTGACCTGTACCTCAGAAAAGTATATCCCAAATAACAGAGGCCCCAAGACCGAAACTTGGAGTATGTCACTTGATATGGGTCTACTGCTTGAGGTGGCATCCCCTATTTTGACTAGGTGGGTTCTATCAGTGAGCCATTTAGCTACCCATCTGGTAACATACAGATCGATGCCTAGTTGAGAGAGTTTATCTATTATGTCTGAGTGGAGAATAGTGTCAAAGGCTTTGGCCAGGTCAAGGTAGGCAGTGTGCACTGTTTTCCCACATACTTATGATGTATATGTACATCAAACTCATAGTCTTTTGTGTTGTGCATCAAACTCATTGAGTTTTGTGTTTTGCTTTAGCTTAGTTGTATACGTACTATAGATTTCTGAGTCACTTTATTCCTTGTAATGAATTAAATGCTTTACAAATGTGAGATTTTTCTGTGGCTAAGAAAAAATGTAAATGTCTCTTATGAGTGTTAACCTCTCTTTCTTTTCTTTCTTTTAACAGTACTAATTCCCTTATAGGTTCCTCTCCTGTGATATATGGAAAATTTGCAGACTACAGTTTCTCTGATTTTTCCACAGTTTCACTTGCAGTGAGCTATATTTCGATCTTCAAGATCGAAAGCTTCCAGTTTTCAGACAAATTACTATAGAGCTTAAAAGACATTAGTGGTTAAGTGAAATTTTGAGGTAAATGTATGACTTGAAGTAATGCAAAAATTGAAGAGAATTGATGTTTCAGCATTTTTTCATAAATGAGGTTCAAAAACATGACTACTTTGTAAAAACGAGATATGTAGAACAGAAACATTAGGGACTGAGATAACATTAGGGCTTGAGACTTTCTGTGAAATTTCAACGGTGAAACTTGTTTTTCCATTTATACAACTGAAATCTGAAAAACAAAATATGTTTTGGAATTTATTTTGTCAAAATTCAAGATAGTCTCTGCTTTACTTCACAGTCAATAATATCACAGAGTGGACATTGTGCTATACGTCACGGTCAGTAATATTACAGAGTGGATATTGTGCTATACGTCATGGTCAGTAATATCACAGAGTGGACATTGTACTATATGTCATAGTCAGTAATATCACAGAGTAGACATTGTGCTATACGTCACAGACAGTAATATTACAGAGTGAACATTGTGCTATATGTCACGGTCAGTAATATCACAGAGTGGACATTGTGCTATACGTCATGGTCAGTAATATCACAGAGTGGAAATTGTGCTATATGTCATGGTCGGTAATATTACAGAGTGGACATTGTGCTATACATCACAGTCAGTTAGATCACAGAGTTGACATTGTGCTATATGTCATGGTCAGTAATATCACAGAGTGGACATTGTGCTATAGGTCACGGTCAGTAATATCTCATAGTGGACATTGTGTTACACATCACGATCAGTAATATTACAGAGTAGACATCATGCTATACGTCATGATCTGTAAGATCACAGAGTGGACATTGTGCTATACATCAAAGTCAGTAATACCACAGAGTTGACATTGTGCTATACGTCACAGTCAGTAATATCATGGAGTGGACATTGTGCTATACATCACAGTCATTAATATCACAGAGTGGACATTGTGCTATATGTCATGGAGTGGACATTGTGCTATATGTCATGGTCAGTAATATCACAGAATGGACATTGTGCTATACATCGCGGTCAGTAGTATTACAGAGTGGACATTGTACTATACATCACAGTCAGTAATATCACAGAGTTGACACTGTGCTGTATATCACGGCCAGTAATATCACAGAGTGGACATTGTGCTATACATCATGGTCAGTAATATCACAGAGTGGACATTGTGCTATACATCATGGTCAGTAATATTACAGAGTGGACATTGTGCTATATTTCATGGTCAGTAATATCACAGAGTGGACATTGTGCTATACATCACAGTCAGTAATTTTACAGAGTTAATGTGCTATACGTCACGGTCAGTAATATCACAGAGTGGACATTGTGCTATACATCACAGTCAGTAATATCACAGAGTGGACATTGTGCTATACATCATGGTCAGTAATATCACAGAGTGGACACTGTGCTATACATCACGGTCAGTAATATTACAGAGTGGACATTGTGCTATACATCACAGTGAGTAATATCACAGAGTTGACATTGTGCTATACGTCATGGTCAGTAATATCACAGAATGAACATTGTGCTATACATCGCGGTCAGTAGTATTACAGAGTGGACATTGTACTATACATCACAGTCAGTAATACCACAGAGTTGACACTGTGCTGTATGTCACAGCCAGTAATATCACAGAGTGGACATTGTGCTATACATCATGGTCAGTAATATCAAAGAGTGGACATTGTGCTATACATCACGGTCAGTAATATTACAGAGTGGACATTGTGCTATATTTCATGGTCAGTAATATCACAGAGTGGACATTGTGCTATACATCATGGTCAGTAATATTACAGAGTGGACATTGTGCTATATTTCATGGTCAGTAATATCACAGAGTGGACATTGTGCTATACATCACAGTCAGTAATTTTACAGAGTTAATGTGCTATACGTCACGGTCAGTAATATCACAGAGTGGACATTGTGCTATACATCACAGTCAGTAATATCACAGAGTGGACATTGTGCTATACATCATGGTCAGTAATATCACAGAGTGGACACTGTGCTATACATCATGGTCAGTAATATTACAGAGTGGACATTGTGCTATACATCACAGTGAGTAATATCACAGAGTTGACATTGTGCTATATGTCATGGTCAGTAATATCACAGAGTGGACATTGTGCTATACATCACAGTCAGTAATATCACAGAGTAAACATTGTGCTATACGTCATGGTCTGTAAGACCACAGAATGGACATTGCGCTATATGTCACGGTTGGTATTATCACAGAGTGGACATTGTGCTATATGTCATGGTCAGTAAGATCACAGAATGGACATTGTGTGCTACATCATGGTCAGTAATATCACAGAGTGGACATTGTGCTATACGTCATGATCAGTAATATTACAGAGTGGACATTGTGCTATACGTCATTGTCAGTAATATCACAGAGTCGACATAATCCTAGTGCTTTTCTCTTCTCTTTCTTGAATGTCACAGACTGACTACTCAGTAGGAGTGGTATTCTTGGTGTCATATGTAGTTAAGGTGAGTATACAATGAGAAGACAACAAGGGTTCATTTCTACAGATTTGCTGTAAGGGCCAAAAGACTGCCAGTCACTTGATATACTCATCCTTATATTGACTTCTGTTCTTAAAGAGATCTAAAACAATATCCAACGCACTACATTTCAATTTTCAAACATTGTTAATATAGCTGGATTGTTGCATACAGGCAACATGCTTGCAATGGAGAAGGAAACCATTACTCTGCCAAGAGTCTGCAATTAGTATGCACAGATACGACTAGGAAAGCCTTAGTGAACAGAAAAAAAATTAATGCATGCACATTCAGACCTTATTTTGGCATGCAAGTCATATAATTTTTGTGGATATGCACACTGGAAAGCATTGATAAAATGTATGCGACAGTTAGGTGGTGTTTAGTTCACAGGAGGGCATGATTGACTTAATACGCCTCTAGAGAGTTATGCTAATGAACAGCAGGACTATAAAAGGCAAAATATTGCCCACTCCATATGTGGTATTACATCCACTTAATTATTCCCAAACACATTGTTTTCTTACAGCATGATCTGTTTATCCGTAAAGAAGGAACGTGGAAAAGAAACTGTTTCAGCAACCCATGTTGTTTATGACAAATATATACATGTCAGCAAGGTCTATCATTCATTTTTTAATTGTGTGCTCTGCCTTCTGGCAGTACCAGTAATTTCTCCTGCTGACACTGGAATTTTTGTTATAATTCATACATTGCATTATAACTGCATTATGCAGGGTCACAGGAGTAACCTACATACCGCATCCCAGTATAAACCTACTTTACTAATGCAAGAGAGCTACAGCTTTGCACTAACTGAAAGTAATTTCTGTGTACAACATAAAAAAATAATTTTCCCTGTAAACTCATACCTATAAGCTCAGTCAATATCACGCAAGTCAGCCAATAAAGTTTGACAGCTCATTAAAAAACAATTATATGATGTAATGAACTCGGTATATAACTGCTATTTAGTGTTACGTATTATTCACTTAGGGTACATTATCATGCAAAGTAGACTCTGGGAATAATGCATCCAGACTGCAGAATAAAAACACTACTAAAGAAAAACATACCAAACTAAATCGTAAGCACCATTTAGATTAGTCAAGTTACTAAATGACCAATATGTACCTATTAAGGCAGGTATGGAGATCAAGTTGACAAAACCTGATTACAATTTACAACACACTATTGCTTTTTTTGGGGAGGGGAGGCTGTGCTTCCCAGTGAAATACTGGCAAATAATTATGAATAATATGACCAGATCATTTGTCACTAAATAATGTAGCTTCTCTCCCTTGCATTCACTATGTAACACTGCTTCTACTGTGCCAGAGGAGAGATTACATCCCAGGAACAGATCTCCGCAGCTTTCTAGTTATTCTTGTAAGACTGCTGAAAGCATGCCCACTGCCCTTGTTCCCCGTCTTTGTCAAATTGTCACTTATTTGTTCTTTTTTGCTTGTTTGCATTTTGTATTATACTGAATGATTTCCAACACTAACAATATCAAATGTCTAAGGTACATAAAAATCGCAGACTCACTTGTGTATGACCTGGACATGTGAGTACACTACTGGTAACCCTTGTTTGACAACTGGATCCAGCATAACAAACACATCTTTGGATGGGAATATGGTCAAAGGTCAGGTCAGTTTGTTCTGGAGCTGTGTGTTTAATGTTCACTGCAGGGCTATTCCTATGCAAAGGCCTAAAAGAGTAGCTTGTTCTAAATGAAACAGGTGTGCATCACTCTGTATGCCACACTTGGTTATATATACACTACCCAGCATGCACAAGTAGCTCCTGTTTCACTACATTGAAAAAAAGTGCCAGGGCTAGGTTAGCTACACATGTAAGTTCCTTTTGTCATGTGAGCTGCAAATACCCCTAGCCTCACCTTCCCTCTGATAACAAATAAAGTAATCAGTTACACAGTGCTAGGCTGGTCCTAACTTACGTTTGGCGGTGGTGGATGAAATGGATACTCTTAGTTTGGGGTTGGAAGCAAATAACTGAAAGTGTGAATGAAAAACTTGATTAAACAATAAAAATGGCAGTCATAAAGTCTGTCTGAGTGTGATAAAACACTAAACCCACCAAAATGACTGCATAATGTTAAGCCTTTATCTCAAGGAAATGCATTTTACCTGATGTTGTAAGATGCCTGTTTTGCAATACCTTCTCAGTCATTAAATAATAACAAAGTGGTTTTAGGACTTAATAATTCAATGTCAGCTGTTAGTGTGTTCTGGATAATGTTTGAATAGAGAGGTAAAATCCTAAAATCAGTGTTGGAAGAAATAAGGGATTTCCTGGCTGCCCAGTAAGAGCATTAAAACAGACTGAGGAACTTTTGGATTTCAGCAAGCACATGAAGGATCGTTTAAGATTATCACAGTGCCCTTGCAGCCCCTCAGTCCAAGTTCAATAAATTAAAACAGTGATGTCAGTCCCTCTAGTTGAAGACAGATGGTATAGAAAATAGGATCTATAGAGGTAATGTGCAACTGCTGTGTCTTAAGGAGAAGGCAAAGAAAGTCCAGACTCTGGTAGAATTAGTTTCACACCTACTAACAGCATGGGTCCAGTCTGCTGTTGGCATAGAAATGGTATATCAGGTTACTAAATGAAAGCTTCCCAATAGCCATCTAACAGAACACTTCAGTGTATGGTTTCTGTACTTCTGCATAAAAGAGATGTGCTCTACTTTCGGCCTTAGCCAATTCTTAGTTTGTGGCATGACTGTAATGCTGTGCAGCATAGTTTCCATCAATGCCACCAAGCTTATGATAAAAGTGACTATTAGATATTCAGCTGTATTCTTTTATAGATTCATAGGAGAATACTAAGCTAACTGAGCCTAGCCAATAAACTGTGGTCAGAGTCGGACCTTGTTCTTTGCGTCTGCGAGGTGAAGACCTTATTATACCAAACCCACCTCCCCATTTTATCTGTTAGTATTAGGCCAAACTCTTGTTCAGTGCTGACAAAGTGGAGCATTTCTATTGTATACATGTCAATATATCTCCAGCCAGGAGGGGCCCTCACCAGTTGTACCTTATGCCTCTGCTATGACAAACTACAGCCCTAACAAGGCCTGCTCTGCAAACAGAAAACAGAAAGCTCTTGTTTGGGCAGCTCCAGAAGACAAAAGATGACAAAATACAAAACTTGTCTCTTCTCAGCAAAGAAAGGACTATCCTGTGGCTTAGAGGAGCTTGTCTTCATACCCCATCTGCACTCCGAACTGCTTCAAAGTTTAATCTGTACCCCAAACAGCCACAAAGTGCTACCTTATGCAGATTTTGTTCTAGTTCAGCCTGTGGTTCTTCAAGAGCAAGTGGATGCTGTTGAAGCTGTCAGACAGCGTACCTGGCACTGGAGCACAAACTAGATTACCGTTTTAATTGCCTGTGTGATACATCGCCTTGTCTTCATAGTGCATCTCTCCTCCATTGCTACTATTTATTTATTTGACTTTTGTTTACCAGCAAAGTTTGACTGGGACAATATTCCATTTTCAGAGAAGGTCTGGGGAGTAAAGATCCAAATTCACATAACATGGTTGCAATTAAATAATGAAGTTATTACAAACTTAATACAGAAGAACAACATATTTACTAAGTAAAAGGTTCACAACTTCAGTTTATACAGTGTGATCCTACACATACAGAGTGCAAATATTTGGACATCGATAAGTTGAAAAAAGAACATCTCAATAGTTAAATAAGTTACAGTTCATAGACATGACATTATAACCACACTTTGGAACAGAGGTGACTAGGTAACATAACTGAGGCAAAATTATACTTCTCCTTTATTTAAGAATTAGATTATTTTCAGAGAGAAGGAACTACAAAGAAGTATGCCACGGGGGGGGTCCAGCAATTATTTTCATCTGTATAGTCACTTCATTGCTGTTGTAATCTGGCTAATATTTTTCTCCTGTTTCTAACAGGAGTAAGCCATTTAATTAAAGATGAATAAGGGTGGTCCCTCTTTGTTCAAAAAATTGTTGATCTGACTGGACAATTTATTACCATACTCTGAGGCTGTCTTTGAAAGCAGCACAATTAAGCTTTATTTTCCAGTATGGTCATATACTTCTAAGGTCCTATTGCTGCAAATCTGGCTCCTGTGGCCAGCTACCATGGAAGAACTCAGTCTGATGAATGTAACATAACTGCAGCCAAACAATGCTGGGGTCTGAAGGGAACACTTGGTCCAAAGGCTATAACAATTTAGGGGGTGGGCAGTGTTAAGGCAGAGGGTAGCATGAGAATTGAGCAGGAGCTCTGGTGCTCTAAGAGATTGAGATAAAAGACTTGTGGTGTTTTTGCTGCCTTCCAGTGAATGTTTTTTTTTACACATTCACTAGTTCACTACTGTTTTATTGTTTAGATAGAAGGTTAGGCACCAAACAAGTTGGAGGCTCAGTAAAATATGCAACATCCTTGGGTGTGTTGCAATACTGACTGCTTGGAAATATTAATACTTCTTATTACTGCCTTATCTTCTGACACATGTATGCCACTTAACAACATTCTGGCTCATAGTGTCCCCAGGTGGGCATGCCCAGTATTGGCAATTGTCTCTCATTTTATCCTCCGAGGAACATTAGGCATTTTTATACAGAGGTAAATATTTGACAATCTTGTTTGTTCTCTTTGCTCAGTGCTGTTGCTATCTGATGTCTCTGGTGATTGAATGCTTTATGCATGAAGACAGGAGGATATTCTCCATTGAAAGGCATCTATTTTAGGCATCTAATGACCTTACGGTTAAGTATCCGCTTGGTAGATTAAAGGAAGAGAGAGAGAGAAGGTGCACAAGGCAGATGATGTTAGGAAGAAATTAAACAGCCTAAAAAGACAGGGTCTAGATCTTTGGGATAGTTAATGCTGACTGTTTAAGTAAGTTTAAAACTGTACAGGAAGAAATTATGATTCATAACATCTCAAACACAACAGCTGAAACAGCTAGGCTCAAGAAATTGCTCAGATCTGGTAGACAGAATGGAACGTTTTGGCATATAGGTTAAAAACTCAGCAGGCAGATAGGTTTGCATCATCTATGTCAATTTTAGATAGCAGACATTCTAACAAACCCTACCAGATATGGCATTTATTTAATTACACATTAAGTCAAATCCACTCCTTCAGTGCTGGAAGGCACTGTCTCTCTCCCTCTCTCTGTCTCAGCATGATATGGATAAATTGAATAATTAGATGAAATACTATTAGCCACTTGTAATTCTCACAGGAATAAAACCCTGGGCAGTGGCAGATATCAGTGGATTTGTACAAGATAATACACTAAGTGTATGTGGACCCCTGTGTGATGTACATATATTGAAGCATCAGGAAAAGTATATATGCCAGCAATGGCCAATGAGGTCATAATCTCTCTAGTTTTGAAACTTGGGCCTAGTAAAGCCCAACTGCAATACTTCCATCCTGGCTTCCTAGCACACTGTTGAATACAGACACTGACATACATGCAGACAGGCAGGTGCTGCTAATACAGACACTGACATACATGCAGACAGGCAGGTGCTGCTAATACAGACACTGACATACATGCAGACAGGCAGGTGCTGCTAATACAGACACTGACATACATGCAGACAGGCAGGTGCTGCTAATACAGACACTAACATGCATGCAGACAGGCAGGTGCTGCTTTTCACTTGTCTCATTTCTTCCATGCAGGTGTGTTGCTTGAAGGTCTTCCATGCAGGTGCGTTGTTGTATGGCAGGAGATTACTGGATCATACACAGCCGCTATACTGCCAGATATTGAAAGCTCAAATATTCTCATTCCTGGCTACAGAATGCTTCTTTGCTCAAAGAAAATTTTATTTTTCCTGTTAACAAGGTAATGAATTAATGCATTGTAATAATATAATTACTAGTAAGACGCTGTCCGGTTCGATTCTCAGCTAGTGCGTCTTCTGCATGGAGACATGCGTGAATGGGCATACCTTCGTTGAAGGTTGTGCATCAGGGCTGGTAACTTGGCACGTAAAAATCAACTACCAATCATTAGCGGACCAGAGTTCCACTGTGGTGACCCCTAACCGGGAAAAGCCGAAAGACACAACAACAAAAAAGTATAAATGACATTATTAACCAAAAATAAACTATATACAATATGTCCACTGCTACAGAAAGCTTTTGATGCCATAGAGTGGGATTTCCTTTTTTTTGCAGTTTTAAAACCCAAAGGTTTGGACCCATCTTTATAAAATGGGTTTTAGTTCATAGTCCTGCAGCTAGGCTTGTAATAAACCAGTCCCTTAATCCTTCATGCAAGATTTCAAAGCACACAAGGTGTGGCTGGGATGCCTTTTTTACCTCTTATTTTATATTAATTGCTAAGCCATTAGTGTTTTACTTGTAGTAAATAATAAAAAGTCATGAAATATTCAGAGCCTCCTCCTCTCCTGTGTCTAGCTATATGTGGATGATTGAACAGTACTGCGCACGGAACTAGAAAAATGTTTTGCACAGGTTAAAGAGATCTGTATATATTTTGAGGAAATGTCAGAGCGAAAACAATTATTTAAAAAATCTGTGTGTACATCACACTAAACTTTATATTATTTAGTCCTATCCTGAGATTTAAGAAAGCAGTATACCTCAAAAGTATTAGGTCATCATTATAATATAAAGCAATTACTGATTTGTTTACATGAGCTGCATATCCCATTCGGTATCTACTAGAGCTGTGTGCATTTTATGCTTTATATGCCACTATGGAAATGATGGACATTCCCTTAGTAGTACATTACGTTACCCTCATACCACTGTGGAAATGATGGCCCTTCCCTTAGTGGTGATTATGTTACCCTCATACCACTTGATCCGTCTTGCACCATTTTAGCTAAATTGCAGGACTTGATCTTGGGGTTTATTAAGGGAAAACAAAATTCCATGGTTCAGCAAAACATTGGTATATATATGAATTCAGGCAATGATAGAAAGAAGGTCTTGGACATACAATCTATGTATAAGAAATTTTGGAAATCACACTAATCACAAGCCTTGGAAGGAGAATATGAATTGGACACCAATGATTATTAAGTAAAGGTCTTTCCTGGATGTTCAGAGACAGTGGGATGTTAGAATGTTAGGGGAGTCTGCCCACTATTAAGATGTTGCCTTGATTGACAGCTGCATTAACTCATTGAGATATATTAGTAACCCCACTACCCACCCCACCCCAAAGAGCAAGAGTACAGAACATCCTGTACTTAGAAAAAACAGATTTTTTGTTGTTTCTTTCTCTCAAGGAAAGATAGGAAAGATTCCCTTGAATAACAAACAGTGATCACTGGTTGTAATACAGAGCTCTTCTTACAACCTCGCAATCGGTTCCTAGCCTGCTCCACTGAATTGGAAAAGTAACACGAGAGAGATAGAGGGTAGGGGGTTTAATGGAGGCCACATGACAAGTTGACATGACTTTGATCAACAAATACAATGGTGACATATTGGATGGTGTACAAAGTATTTTCTTTTTCTTTTAAACAACATTATTAAATTGTCCTTTAAGACATAGGCAAATATACATTAACAGAAAAGAAAATGAATCATATTAGTATTTTTCCAGTTAGGTACATTATTATCACATATGTTTTCTTTCTATATAAGTATCATCAGTTTCAACATTACATGAATTGCTCAATTCCTGCCTTCCTTTAACTTTCACTCCTCCTCCTCCTGAAAATTATTCTGAATGTGTTGTTCCCACAAATTCCATTTATTTCTATATCTGCTCCTTCCTTTTCTAAAGATCCATTTTCCATTTCCTTTATTAATTTACAATATTTCAAATAGAGCTGGTTTAGAGTTTGATTTCCATTTTCTCAAAATTGCTTTCAGTATTCAGCAGAATTCAACTTAACAAGACTTTACCATATCTAGGCAATTCACATCTTGTGTCCCAACTCAAAAGAATCATCTCCTTAATTACAGCCATTTGCTCACCCAGTATTTCTGACAGAGTTGTCTATAGGGAATCTTTAAAATCTGCCAACTCAAGACACTCCAAAATCATATCTTCCCAGTTATCTATTTCCTTTCCATCACACCTCGAACATTTGCTGTCTACCTGAGGAAAAAATCTTTGACATTTGCTTGGGGTATAAAATACCTATGCAAACACTTCCAAGCAAAAAACCCAAATCTTTTGGAACTGGTTCCATACTCGGGAGCCATACATATCTGTTTTCATTATTTTCTTGTAAATTGCTTTTCCACTCTCTCTTCCCAATTTTTCTAACCTCATCTGATTGATTTTTAAAGTTATGCAATATTTTATATGATATGCTAATTATCCCTATTTAACAGTAGCTTCTGCCCCAGATTCTACTAAAAACTCTATCATTGTAGGTTTTTTACTTAGGATTCCCCTATCCCTTTTTATTTGCCTGTACTCTGAGATCAACTTTGGTAGGGAAGATATTCACTAGCCTGCAGTCCAAACCTCTTCTTTGCCTCATCCCACTCTATTATATTTCCCTCTGAAGTTACTTGCTCCCAACACGTTGGTTCCTTTGCCAGTTTTCTCTAGTAAATTCTAACCCCCCCCTCTTGTCTACTTTGTGTACACCTACTTAAATCACCCCATCAGCAAAATCTCCTTCCTCCATTCTCATGTTGGCTTAGTTGTTAGAACAGGTTCTGCTACTTTATGAATATAATATTCTGCATGTATAAAGTCTTGATGGTATAACTCCTTTGCTGTTATAAAATTAATGGATATGCCATGACCATTAGATGTTATTGCACTTTTTATATATAACGGGATGAACCCACAGTCTAATCTATAACTTTTAGACAGTAAACCGTAAATTAGTGTCTGAATTGTCAGACAATGATGCTTCTGCCTCCCACCATTTGATTTTGGATAGCTCTTAAAACCTTTTAAGAATCAGTATGGAGAGGAGTGAGATAAAATGAGTACTTGGATATTAGGGAATTTCAGTTTTAGGGCAGATCCCCACTGGACTGCAGGTGGTTGCAGAAACTATATGCAACTTTAAAAGAAACAGAGAAAAAAGGATGGCTTTCTGGATAGGGATGAGACTTTTTGCTTTAGTCCTGCATAATAAGTGTTCACTGCTATACCTTTGGCTTGGATTCTCATCATGGTGCTGTCATTATAAGTCACTCCAAAATACTCTGAGTATGGCCATTAATCTCTGTTCAAACACTGCATGTCCTTGCTTCAGCTAGATTCCTTTTCTCCCAATTAGCAACAAGCTTATTGATGGTCCAATTAGAATAGACTATTAAGAAGCACCATATGCATTAAGATCAGAAGCACGATCCCTCGTATTACTATAGAAGCTTTTCCTTTTTCTTTTCAAAAAAATATTTCAATAATGATTTTGAAGCTAAAAAAGTAAATTCTGCCTGGATATGGTAATAAGAGCCACTGCCTTCTGTTCTCATATACTGAAGTCCAGCCGAAACCGTAAATACAATTAAAAACTTGCAGGATTTGATACTGCAGAGTATTGAAGTCAGTATGAAAAGAACTAGGGACAGTAGCTCATTGTTAGCATGGCCACTTGGCATGTCTCTAGACACAGATTTATTTATTTATTTACATTTGTTGACCGGGAATGTCCAACTGGACGCAGGTCCATTTTCAGCGGAGGCCCGGGGAGAAAAGCTCCACAAATTAAAATATTACAGACATAGTTACAGATGAAGAATCCTAGCAGTTAAAATATTACAAACATAGTTACAGATGAAGAACATAGTACATTCAGTAGATAACTAGCATCTGTTCCATCCACGAAGTCATAGCAGATATTAACAATTGTTACAATAAGAAGTTACTGCCATATAATAAGTAGATAGGCATGGAAGTATCAGAGCTTGCTGTAATCAAATGTAGTTTATGGGGTGGACAAGAGGTAGAGGGTAGATGGAGTGGGAGAAGTTAGAGGGGAGAGTTACAAGGGCATAGAGAGCATGTTTTTAGGTGTGCTTTAAGTAAAGCTTTCAAGTGGATGCATGATGGTACAGAGGTTATTGTGGGGGGGGGGGGTCCATAATTTGGCTATAGCGCTGGAGAATAGTGCTTCTCCAGCAGTGTTATTGGCTCTAGTAATCCGTAATTGATTTTTGTTGCTGGATCATAGTGGTCCGGTGGTGAGATAGGGTTGGAGTAGACACTGGAGTGATGGGACCTTTAGAGGATGGTTTACCAGTTTGTGGGCAAGTGCAAGTTGATACCATTGAGGGGTTGGGAGGGTGGCCTAATGGTTAAGGTGTTAATCTTAGAAACACAAAGTAAATGGTTTGAATCTCACAGGGGATAATTGGCTAGGCTTAAAATGGCTTGCAAGGGCAGTTAGCCTAGCACTAATTTATAAACATATGAAGGAGGTGAGGGAGTTCTAGCCAGTCTAGTTCAGTAAGTGACAGACAGTGGTGACTGCAGTAGGATGTCCCAGTGGCGAATTTGGTGATTTTGTTGTCGCAGGTCTTGAGTTTATTTAGATTACATTGCCTTAGGTTGGTATATATTGGAGAGGCATAAAGTAGGGTGGAGATAAGGATCAAATTTGAAGCTGAACTCGTAGCTGCTTTGGTGCGGAGCTGCTTATTTCTGTATAAGGCCCCTAGTTTTTTTGTGGACTTTTTTATGGTCATGGATATGTGAATGTCAGATTTGAGATTGTTCTCTATTTCAACTCCTAGAAATTTGGTGTGATCTGTTGGGTGGATAGTGGTGTTGTCTTTTGCTGCGATGTTAATGTGAGAGTTGTTTTGAGTATGTTTGGTGGGTTCAAAGATGAAGAGTTTAGTTTTGTTTGGGTTGAGTATTAACTGAGCATCGGATAGCCAAGTTTCAACAGAAGAAAAGGCATGCATCCTGTGTGACCTTTTGCAGTTTGGGTAGGGACTATGCTGAGAAGATGATGGTTGAGTCATCTGCATATTGTATGAGTGTGCTATGTTTGGTGGCAGAGGCCAGATTATTGGTGAAAATAATGAAGAGTTGGGGTCCAAGGATGGATCCTTGGGGAACACCAATAGAGACAGGTAGTTGGGGAAATATGTCATTTTGCCATACAATGGATTGCTGGCGGTCAGACAGGTAACTCTGAAACCAGCTGGTGACTGATTGAGAGAAGGATAGGTTATTGAGTACAGAGATGAATTGCTTGTGTGAGACCATGTCAAATGCTTTAGATAGGTCTAGGAAAGTAGCAGAGGAGAGATGTCCATTATTTTTATGGTGAAGGATAGTGTTAGTAAAAGAGAATAAGGCAGTGGTGGTGCTATGGTTTGGTCGGAAACCATGCTGACTGTTAGAAAGGAGGATGTTAGTAAGGAGGTAGTCTGAGATTTGAGAGTGAATGCATCTCTCTAGTATTTTGGAGAGGGGAGATAGAATTGCTATGGATGGTAGTTGGTTAGTTCTGTGGAGGGGCTGCCTTTGTGAAGGGGAATTATGTGTGATATTTTCCATAGTGTAGGGACACAGCATTCTGACAGAGATCGATTAATCAAGATTGACACTGGGTAGGCTAGGGCGTCAGCTGCAATTTGTAGGAATTCACTTGGGAGGTTGTCTACTGCTAATTTTGTGGGTTTAAGTTTAGTTAAGAGTTTTCTTATGTTGGAGGTAGGAATGGGAGAAAATGAGAAGAGTGTGGGGCGATTACTGGATGAAGGTGTGGGGTGTAGGGGAGGGGGTTGTGTTGTCTAGCTAGTGATAGTATGGTTTGTGTGAAGTGTGTGTTGAATGAGGTAGCAATATTTTCTGAGGAGTGAGGAATGTTAGGTGTAGGGGTATTGATTTTACCTGGGTGGAGGATAGAGTTTATGGAGGTCCAGAATTGTTTGGGGTTGTGTTGAGAGGAGTTGAGGGCAAACTGGTAGTATTGGATTTTGTCCTGCTTTATTAGCTTTTTGACTCTATTGCATAGTTCTAGGAATTTCTGTCTAGCTGAGGGGGTTTTGGTTTTGTGCCAGTGTTCCCAGGCTTTATGTCTGTTTTTCATTTCTGACCTAGTGGTTTTCTGTAGCCATGGGGAGGGTTGGGCTTTTGTTCTGGTAAGTCTTATGGGGGCATGGTTATTTAGGATGCTTAGGAAGGTAGTATTGAAAAATTGGACTGCGTCATCTAGGCTGAGGTAATTTAGAGTGTGCCAGTTACATTCTATGAGGGATGAGATGAATGTGATTGGGTTAAAGTGTAGTTTTTTATGTATTTGATGGTAGATGACAGGTTTAACTTGGTATAGTTGTTTTTTGAGTAGGAATGTTGGGGAATGATCACTGAGGCTATCTGATAGGCAGCATGCTATATAGGACTGGGGAATCTTGCTGACTAGTATCCAATCCAGGGTAGTGTGCTTGTTGGAGTTTTTATTTATTCTGTTTGGTGACTGGACCATGTGCAGCAGTTTGTTATGTGACACATCTGCACTAGTACAGATGTGAATGTCAACAGCTGCAGATGTGATAAAGCAGTTTTGTTTATGACGTACTCTGACTGTCCTCCGGGAGAGATAATACAAAATGTGCCTTTAACTTTGTAAGTGCCTTCTCCTTCTGAGTGGCTGAGTCTAGTGGAATACTTCTTTTTGCAGCTCATTTGAACTTAAATTGAGAACTATTGAAGTAATTGAACAGAAGAAATCACTATCCTCACCATGTCAACACGGACAGGGTGCCTGCTGAAAGTCAGAGAGCAATAGCTGTGATTCTTGGAAGTGCAGAACTACAGTTGTTAGCAAGTGAGGGGAATATGTGCCAGTTCTGAGGCTGTTATGTCTTTGGGTATTTGTGTATTCCTACAACTCTGATGTAAACTGATCTTAGATATACATGAGTAACAGTGATGAGAGTTTCCAAACTGGTTGTTCTGTTTGAATCTCAGTTTATTTTTTGAAGTGCTAGGCCTCAAAAATGTTGGCACTCCCCCATATTCGTTCTGACACACACACACACACACACGCACACACACACACACACACACACACACACACACACACACACCCACATGTGCACGCACATGCACACATGCACACACACACACACACACACACACACACACACACACACACACACACACCTGAGGAAGGCTGGCATGGGTTTATTAGCTATGCCATTTTCTGCCCAGAGTATAAGGTAGTTTCCACTGCCACCAACCCCTACTTATCAGCTACTATAAGGCCCTTACAAAGGGTGTCCAATCCTACTGTCTAATGCTACTATTATCAAAATGGTAGTCTGACCAAGACTTGCAAGGCTATTTAGGAGTGGCCTGTACAGTGTCACCAAATACATATGCAAGTACCCTAAGAGCTTAAATATGTCTCATAAATATCAGCCACAAATATAGGTTTAAATATATTTAATAATAAATAATAACAGAACAAGACAATACTCAGTAAATCAACACAATAACTTCAGAGTTCAAAATCACAGGAAATATTTTTAACAACATTGCAGAACAGTCTCAAATAAATACAGAAAACACCTACATTCATCTTTACTATATTCCTATCTATAGCTAAAAGAGATACTATGCCCTAAATCTTACTTACAACAAGGCAAGTGCAAATGATGATGATGAGTGGATGTTCTTGCTAGGTCCAAGACAAAATACAAAATGCTCAGTCTTTCCCTGAGCAAGTTCTTAAATTAATATCAAATATTACTGCTGGGGTAGCTTGGATGACATCACTTTTTGTCACCTGACTTCAATTTCCAGGCTAAACCCTGCATTGTAGCATTTGACATCTCCTTGTGAAAAATACATAGCCTTCAGATTTTTGCAGTTGGTAGAAGATATAAAACAATAAAACACTTATAAAACAATGCAGAAGGCACCCTAGTTCTAGACATCCTGTTTCCTTGCTGCATTGAAACTAACTTTTATAACACAATCACAAAACAATTTAATTTCAACTTATTTTCTTGAAGTTTTGTTAATTAACTCTGCATGTTCTGGTTTCTACTATTAAAACATACATTTGCACAGGTATATAGTTCATATTTATTTTATTTTATTTTATTATTTATTTACAGTTTGTTTATCAGGAAAGTCCATTGGGCCGAAAAGAGCTCGTTTTTAATGGAGGCCCAGGGAGAAAAAACTCCTTATACAGTTAAACAATTGTAAATTAACAAATACACACAAGTTGCTACACATTTTAAGAAAATAAACGTATGCAATAAAGGTAAAATAAACATATATAAAAAAACAAAAATCTCTTAACTCAGCAAAACTCATAGTGTAACATGCCCTGTCAGAGCATCCAAAGGCAGTATCAACAATAACAAGTTGATTAAGCATGGTATAAAGCAATTGGGGTAACAAGTTGATTAAGCATAGTATAAAGCAGTTGAGGTATGTGCCTCACAAACCATATTTAAGAATTATAGAGTAACAAGGCATACAGGGTTACAAGTCTTACAAATATATAAACATGTAAGAAATAATAGGGAGTGAATAACATAGGAAAGAGAAAAGGTAGACAAGAAATAGAAGAGTTCAAGTATTAGAAATGAGTTGAGAGAATGGAGGATAGGGAAATAGGGGTGCAGCAGAGGGAAGTCAGATTGAGTGAGAGAAGGAGCATTCCCAGACATTTCTGTTCTTTTCCAGTAGAGCACACTGTGGACAACTCCTTGAAGCTCAGTACTGTACAAACCTGTTCAACACACTCTTCTGTACCAGTAGTTTAATATACACATAACATACGGTTCTAGTACATTTGGTAACACAAACAATTCAATCATGTTGGTATTCACAAATGACATATAACTATTTACAAAATTAAAGATAGCTGGGCTGGCAGTGTGTCCTTGTGTTACATTTCTATATAAATCATATTAATATTCTCAAATGACATATAATTATTTACAAATTTCCAGCTAGCTGGGCTGGCAGTATTTCCCTTGTGTCACAGAGGGATACATAGTAGGTAACTGGTGGTTGTTGGAATCAAGCCTAGGGCTGCTGCAGGGTCTATACCTAGCAACACATAGTTTCAAACTATTGTGC
The DNA here is from genome assembly GCF_019279795.1 of Protopterus annectens. Taxonomy (NCBI): domain Eukaryota; kingdom Metazoa; phylum Chordata; order Ceratodontiformes; family Protopteridae; genus Protopterus; species Protopterus annectens. The sequence goes on from NC_056733.1 coordinate 1,129,889,218, forward strand.
TCAGCTACTATCCTTAGCACTTATGACCTAATATTTAATGCTGCCAAAGATTTAACAAAGCAGTTATAGTTCAGTCTTCACCAAGCAGTGACAGGGTCCCTATAGCGGATCGAGATCAGTTGCTTTGGTGACTTCTATACAAGATAATGACTTATACCTCTGCAATAGGACCAGTTGGATAGAAGGGGAAGGAAAAGCACATTATAGTGACATCACTTTCCAGAACAATTATGAGTGCAGGATTCCAGACACTGCAAGATTTACCCCTTGCAAAAGTTTGATTTTCAGGAATACTTTCCTGCATGATGTTAGACAACATTAGCTTCTAAATCACTTGCTCATAAATTCATCATATATATATATATATATATATATATATATATATATATATATATATATATATATATGTATATATATATATATATATATACATATTAAGACCTTAATCTGAAAAAGAGGGCAACCTCGAAAGCTCTTCCCTACAATCTGTGTTTTGTACATTAAAGTGTTCTTACTCTCTAGCTGCAATGCCTTTTTATTTTACGTTATAGACTTTTTTTAGGTTTGTTTGATTCCACCACATTCTATTTGATTAAGCAACTTTCCTTGAAAGCAAAGATGTGTTTATTTCAGGTACTTACTGAATATGCTTTGCAAGAGTTTGCGGTCTGTTTACATCTGAACTTCTTTACCACAGAAATATTCATGGAATTGTTTCACATCCATATTTACTTCTAATAGATCATTTTCTAACAATACATTTCTTTTTTGTGCATTGGTAAATGGTCTGTCTCTTCTAAGAGTACAGCTTCTATAGCATTTTATCTGACATTTACTTGCAACACAACTGCCTTTTTACATCATAGTAGCTTAATGTCTGCAACTCTTTTTCTGTTCATAGCTACAGTCACAGCTACATCTTGCTCTAACAATCTTCTTGATATAATTCTCTCAGGCATGTCAGGTAGTATGTCTGCCAGACACAATACCATTCCCAGAAGCTTATTTAAGGTGTGTTTATCTAATGGCCTTAGTTTTTAACAGACTCTCATTTTCTGTGTATTAGGTCTCATTCCATCTAAGATTAGAAAATGTACTTCTGTCTCACCACACTGTTTTTTTCAGTTGCTCTTTTTTATTTTGAAATTTCTATTCAGCAGGCATGTCAGTTTCATTTCATGTTGTTTTAACATCTGAGCCCATGCTAATATTTATAAGTTCATATGTTCATAGGTATATACTAGCCTAATGACCACAAGGGCCTTTTATAAGCATCAGTTATGTTTATAACACATTCCTTCAATTACCTGTGTAGCAGTTCTTTGGAATACCTTCCCAGGTGATGAAATACCAAAAAGAAGTTTAATAAAGTGGCAATCTTCCTGATAAGAGTGTATTAAAAGTATATTATTTATAGGTCACCATATCTATGCTTATCTTTCATTATTCATGCACTGGCATTTTTCTAACTATTTTTTCAACTATAAGCAATGGATAATGCAGTTTTTAATCATTGTATTCAACTCTTGTGGATCAATATAAATGTGAATCTTTTGTCTGTTTCCAGTACTAACAATACTTTGCATATTTCCTTTGGCTTTAATTACTCATTAATGATATCTGCATGTTCCATGTCTCTTAAGGTCCTTCTGGGTCCAGTCGATGTCTACTTTAATAGAAGCATGCGCCACCAGCATTGCATCATGTTTTATTTGTTTGGGACAGTCTTCTGGTAATCTAACTAACCAAGTGAAAAATCAACAAAAGCATTCAAGACAGCGTTATCATTGTTCTGCAGAGTGTCTGAGATGTGTCTGTGAGCCTGTGATTAGTTTTCAACATATGCAGTCTTTGCTTTTACACTGTGAATTATTTTACTGTCTGAAAGAAATGATATGATTATATTATACTGGAATTACCTGGAAACAGCTGGAAGAAACTGGAATGAGACTGGAATGAATGTCTTTATCTGTTAATTACCAAGAACTGTGTTGAACAGGTGTTTGTCTCTCCTTTATGTGCCAAATCTTCTTGTACTTGTCAGAATAAAGTCTGCATACACTGCAGTTTAGTTAAGAATGCTTTATTATGTACAGCGAAGGTAGATGTCAGTAATATCTGAATACTGTTTCCAATAACAGTGCTGTTAAACTGAAACAGTCCTCTGCATTCATATTAATATTCCTTTGATAAACTGAACTATTCCTCTGCATTCATATCCTTTATATTCCTTTACTCCTGAATAATATAATTCTGAAATGCTGGATATTTAACCTGACTTCTGCACTCATACCCGAGTGTCTGTACTGCCTTCTGAGGACTGCACCACCATGACTATCTGTATATCAGTCCAAAAGTGAACTAACTTAGCTGTCTCTGAAGTATTTCCTAATAATACCAAAACCCTGTAAAGTTCTACATGCCTCTTTATCCTTGATTCTCAAGCCTTGCAGCATACAAACAAAATGTGTTTGCATCCAAATGGACTGCACATTCTGTTCTTATTGGTATTCTTAACTGAAGGTTAATTTCACTGGCTGAAAGTGCATTCACAGAAACTGTCTGAAAACTGTGAACCCTGCTTTAATATGGCTGCATTTCTAGACTTATCCAAAGAGAATACTGTATTTTGGTAGATTTAAATGTTACCTGATCTAACAACTCCTGAATTTATGCAAACACACATAGGTATCTTATTTATGTAGTTACATTAAAATATGAAATAACAGTTGTCTCTGAAATTACTAAAGTGGGATTTACTTCTGTAATTACTTTATAATGATATAAAGTAAGTTTTCTTTATCTGGTAAATAAACTTGCAGTTTTAATTTTGACCACTAAGTGCCACTTGAACATTTATGATCTGCTTGGATTAAAGTCTATTAACATTATGATATAATTATAACTGAGCAATTCTTTAACATGTTATTACTGATAAACATTTTTACACCTATAATATGCATATCTTGAGGCATAATGACCATGTACTGTATTAACTTGTGTTTGTACATTTTCAGCTAGATGTGTTACTAATAATCTATTTATCTTTTTAATATTTGTGTGCTGTACTAGATGCCTGCCTTTTAAATGTGTGTTTTTTATATCCTGCAAATATCTATGTGTTGTAATAGTAAATGTGTTTTTACTAGAACTTATGCCGTCTGTATTTCAGATCTATACCTCTGCGTACTCTGCCAATGTCTTTTAACTGTCTGTCTAACATAGAATCATTATTATGTAAAGTGTACTGTATTCTGTAAATGAATTAACAAACTAAGTCTGACCTGTTATGCCTTGAATATATTAAATGACTATTACTACTTATTTTTAGATAATTTATTTTAATAAGCCTGCTACAAATAATTATTTTATTTACCCTTAAATCTAATGACTAAATAATGTGAAGTGCGATGCAATTGCATATTGTAAACCTTCTAGTAATGCTGTTAGAAATGTACAACTGAGTATGAATATCATATTCAAACCTTATAGGTTCATAGGTTCATAGGTTGGTACTAGGCTATCAGCCCTAGGGCCTATACAAGCCTAGCCATAACAATTCCATGGCTATTTCTTCCCACATTATTTACTTTCCTGGACCCCTGTCTAGCAGGGCGACTGACGTGATCCCTGGGGTGAATTTCCTTTCTCCCATCCAATCGTCAAGGTTCCTCTTGAAGAGGTCCAAAGAGGCACTCTGCTTGACATGTATGGGCAATCTATTCCAGAGTCTGGGGAGTCTCTGGGTCAGGAACCTATCCCTCCAGCATGTTTTGTTTATTGTGATGACAAGGTTTAGATCCCTGGAGCGTGTAGCTCTGAGGGATTGGGATTTCTTTAAGTGTAGCATGTCCAACGGCTCTGGGTTTGACATGGCCTTGTATGTTAAGCAGAGATCGCCTCTGAGTAGACGATATGTGACAGAGTATAGCTGGAGTTTTTTAAGGCGGTCAGCATAGGGCATCTGCTTTAGGCCTGTGATTCTTTTAGTGAGGTATTCCTGAGGCCTTTCCAGTTGTTGCAGATGTCTTGAGAGGTACATACCAAATGGGGCGTTGTATTCTATAATGGATCTAATGAGGGATGAGTACAGTGGGACAATGACCTCCTTTTTTCTGGATGAAAAGCCCTTCGTGATGAGGTGTGCCACATAGAAGGATTTCCTGACTGTTGTGGTGATGTGGTTATCGAAGGTGAGACCACTGTCCACCTGTGTCCCTAAGTCTCTTATCACACTTTCTGTGTTTAGTGTACTGCCACCTATATGATAATTCATGGATACATGTTTTTTCCCAAAGGGATAACAATACATTTCTTGGCATTGAGCTTGAGCCCATGGCTCTGGCACCAAGCATCTGTTTCTGTAAGGCCCTTTTGTAGAGTATCCACATCATTTGGGGATTCAATAATGGCTCCCAGTTTGCAGTCATCTGCAAACTTTGTTAGCCAGAGTCCCTTAGTGTTGACCTGTACTTCAGAGAAGTAGATGCCAAACAAGAGCGGCCCCAGGACTGAACCCTGAGGTACTCCACTTGTCACTTGTCTGGAGCTGGATTTGGAGTCGGCTACTTTTACAGTGTGGGTTCTATCAGTAAGCCATTTAGCAACCTATTGGGTGACATAGGGATTAATGCCCAACTTAGTAAGTTTATCTATGATTCCAGAGTGGGGATGGTGTCAAAGGCCTTGGCAAGGTCTAGATAGGCTGTGTGGACCACCTTACCCTTGTCCATGGCTCTGGAGACTGATTCAAAGAAGTCAATCAGGTTCAGGAGACAAGATCAGCCCTTCACAAACCCAAACTGGGTGGGGTCCAGTGTTTGAAGGTTGCCAATGTCTTTGTTTATAAGTTCCATGATAATACGCTCCATGGCCTTGCAGATAAGGCTTGTCAGACTGATGGGACGGTAGTTTCCGGGATCCAAGGTGGATCCCCCTTGTGGATTGGGATAACTGTAGCTCTGCACCACTCAGTGGGCACGAAACCTGAGGTGAGGCTATGATTAAACATGACACTTAGGTGAGGTGCCAGTTCATATTGTAGTTCATGTAGTACACAGCCCAGGATGTCATCTGGTCCCATGGATGCTGTATTTTTGGCTTTAGAGAGTGCGTTTTGTACCTGTGTGGCCGTTATTACTGGAATTTGGCAATCTTCCGGTATTGAGATGGGCCATTTAGGGGGGTGAGAGGGGGTGAAGTTGGCACTGAATCGATCTGCCAGGATATTGGCAATATCCTTCGGCTCAGTATATTTAATGCCATTCTGTTTTAGCTCAAAGCAGATCTGAGCATTGCCATTTAGATTCTTGACATAGTTATAGAATGCTTTGTGGTTGTCTTTGGAATCTTTGGCAATTTTATTTTCGTAACTAGCTTTGGAGGATTTTATGAGGCATCTCAGTTTCTTACTGAGGCTAGTAAGGGAGTTTTTTGCATCCTGGGATTTTCCTCTTTTCTGCAAAAGTTTCTTCCTTTTGTTGTAAAGTTTGTTTATGGCAGGGGACCACCAGATTGGCTTCCTTTTTTTGGATGAGAGCATTTTGGTTCTATTTGGGATGGCACGATTCATGCATGAGTGGATGTGCTCGTACAGTGCCTTAGTGACTGAAATGTACTATACTGAACTCATAACCGAGTATGAATATCATATCCAAACCTTGACTGAAATGTACTATACTGAACTCATAACTGAGTATAAATATCATATACAAACCTTGACTGAAATGTACTATACTGAACTCATAACTGAGTATGACTATCATATTCTGAAACTTGACTGAAATGTACTATACTGAACTCATAACTGAGTATGAATATCATATTCAAACCTTGACTGAAATGTACTATACTGAACTCATAACTGAGTATGACTATCATATTCTGAAACTTGACTGAAATGTACTATACTGAACTCATAACTGAGTATGACTATCATATTCTGAAACTTGACTGAAATGTACTATACTGAACTCATAACTGAGTATGAATATCATATTCAAACCTTGACTGAAATTTATATTAAAGTTATACATATTTATACTGAACATCTAAAATATCTGTGTATAAATCTTATATTCTTGAAATTAACTAAACTAATACTAAAGGAATACCTTTTCTGTCATTGTTATCTAAGCACAGATAAAAACATAAACTGAAATCTGGTAATTTTATATTCTGGAGACTATACTATTAGTAAAGGAATACCTTTTTTGTCAGAATTATCTGAACACAAAGAAAAGAATAAACTGAAAACTAATACTGTTGCTTTAATTCTAATCTGCATAAATGCACATCTTTTATATATACATTTTAACTTTAAGAGTTTAGATAACTGCCCCCACTTGCTCTATTAGAACTAGGAGTAAAACTGCTCCATGGCTCACTAAAGAGACTAGGCATAAAATTTTATTGAGAAACAAAATCTGGTCCAAATGGAGAACTACTAAAAATCCAACTGATCATCAAAACTTTAAACAGCTGAGAAATGCCACTAAAAATAAATACTTCTTGACAGAAAAAAAGTTTCTGGTCAGGTATTAATAGACTTCTACACCCAGGCCACTCCAAGACACCAACCCCATCATGCTTTTCCCTTAACACTCCCAACCAGATTGCTGATGCTTTCAATACCTTTTTTACTGAAACTGTCCAATCTCTAGCAAACTCCTTACCACCTATTAGCTCAAGTCTGCCATCCTCCTTAACTAGCTTGCCTCCTACCTTTCACTTACAACCAGTTCCAACATCCCTTATCTACACCCCACTTCAAAACCTTAAACCATGCACACCCTCAGCTGATCTGCTACTAGCCGAATACCTGCAAATTGCAGCAAAAGTACTTGCCTATCCAATTTCCATCCTAATAAATAGAACCATTACTGAAGGTTCCATCCCATCTCTCTGGAAAATCTCCCACATTATCCCACTACACAGGGGTGGTAACTCAACTGAAATCTCAAACTTTTGCCCCATAGCCTTACTCTCTCCTTTAGCCAAAATTATGGAAAAATGCATCAACCGGCAACTACTTGATCACCTTCTCCAAAATAACCTACTAGCTGACTGTCAACATGGTTTTAGGCCTTTCCATAGTACTACAACTGCCCTCTTATCCTTTTCTCTCTGCATTAACAAAAATCGTAATAATAACATGCTTTCCTCTGTACTCTTTATTGATCTCTCTAAAGCCTTCGATATGGTTAACCATCAGTTACTTATAAACATACTTAAATCACTCTCACAAGACGTATAGGCATTACAATGGTTCAAGTCCTACTTAGATAATAGACAACAAGCTATCCTTTGGGACAATAACTTATCCACACACCTCACTATTACCCTTGGTGGACCTCAAGGCTCTATCTTGGGACCTCTCCTTTTCTCTATATTCATTAATGATCTAAATGTAACTCTTCCTCAAGCTACCTGCATACAATATGCAGATGACTCCACATTAATTTGTGCTGCCTCTTCTTCAGGTGAACTCCAATCCATCACCCAAAAAGTATTTAACATAGTAGAAAACTGGTTCCTTTAATGCTGTCTCCTCCTAAACCCCAAAAAACTAAACTATTGCTGTTCACTCCGACACTAAAGTCCTCCCCAATAGATCTCACAGTAATATCCAATAATGGCACTGTCATATCACCTGACCCAACCACCAAACTCTTAGGTATAATAATTGACCACAACCTTAACTTTGACTCACAGATTAAGATTAACTCAACTATTAAATCAGTAAATAGAAAACTAGGTTTAAATTCCACCAACTAACCATTGCACATAAGACTCTTTACCAACCTTTCAGTACTCCTATACTATCTACCCTCATCATTCCCTATAATAATCTGAAATCCTTGCGCTCATCACACAAACTGCTGGTAAACACCTCTAAATCTAATAACGGGGCTGGGGATTCTCTTTTCAGTAATACTGCTGGAAAATCCTGGAACCTTCTCCCCAGTGAACTTTCCTCAGTTTCCTCTACATCTCTTTTCAAAAACAGACTGAAACTTTTCCTAAGAACACACTGGCTATGCCCCTGTACTAAACCTGACTAATCATTTTTCTACTTTTTCTGCTCATAACAAGCACTGCCTACCCACTGCTTCCCTACAACTAGCTCTACTTTCCTTGCTTTCCACATTACATTTTTGCTGTTCCTTACCCTTCTTTTCATCCCCTGAGCTCACTCATACTGTGACAACTCTTTATTAATATAATTACACAACATGCCTCTTTTATTTTTACTTTCTGTATTCTACCTGTAATTTGCACTGTACCTGCCTTGGCACTGTGAAGTATTTCTGTCCCCTTTGATTATTTCTGTCTTAACTTCAAATGTTCTTTGTAAATATAAATGTATTTATTTCTTCTTATCCCAGACCTTATCTCCCCAGACTATAGTATATATTCTACCTGCATTTTTTTTTGCATTGTACCTGCATTTTGAAATGTGAGGTATTTAGACCTCTATGATAATTTCTGTATTAACCTGTAACATAATTGTAAGGAAAAATGTTTTTTTGTTATTTTTTGCAAGGAGCTTATCTCCTCAGGCCTCTACTGAAAATGGACATGTATCCAGTTAGACTAGCCCACTCAACAAATGTAAAATAAAAAAAAATAAAATAAATAATAAATAGGTTCCCTTTACAGGATTAAACCTTTCCTTACCCCCTGTAGCCAGAACTACCATTGCCATCAAACATCTGATCTCCACCCTCCTCTATGCCTTCCCCATTTATACTAATCTATCCAAAAGCAACCTTAACAAACTGGTAACCTCCTATAACAACATTGCCAGATTTGTCACTGGCTCCCCATTTAGAAACCACCATTGTCAAAATCTTAAACAGCTAGGATGGCTGGAACTGCAAAGCCAGCTTCAGTTTCAGCAACTTACTATCACCCACAAGATTTTGTATCATCCCAGTAATACTCCAATACTCTGTAGCCTTATCACCCCCTACAAAAATCTTACAATCCTTCGCTCAGCAGATAAATTACTAGTAACCATCCATAAGTCCTACAACAAAGTAGGCGATTCCCTTTTTTTTAACTCTGTGGGTAAAACCTGGAATAGGCTTCCCAGTGAGCTAGCATCACTTTCATCATTACCACTTTTCAAAAAGCAACTAAAAATATTCCTTAAAACACAAAGGCTATGCTCATGTATTAACCCAGACTAACACTCTCCTTTCACTCTACATCCTCAGCTCTTACTTTTGCTGCTTCTCTGTATACCTCCCTCTCAAATCTCATATAGTGGGATTAGTAAGCTTCCTTAATTCTGATTCTAGCCTTCTCTTTCTGGAATCTACCTCTGAGTATTAACTGTATTACAAGCATTCTACTGTGAGCATGTTTCCACTATGTACATATTAGCAACTTTTTGTCACTTTGAGTGTAGAAATTTGAAATAACCTTAATAATTAGTTTGAACCTGATCTTTTTTTTCTTAGCCTTCAAAGTGATGAATGTCAAACCCTCTACTGTGCAAATATGTTTCTAGTAGTAGTGTATTGTTTTCTAAACTTTGTAGTCAAATTCTTGATGTTAATCACTATCATCCTTGTATTTTATTTTTATTAGCTTAATGGATCTTATCGCCCTGGGCCACTACTGAAAATGGACATGTATCCAGTTGGACTAGTCCGGTCAACAAATGTAAAATAAAACAAAATAAAATAAACTGATACTAATTTAAACTGAAAACTAGCACTGTTATGCAATTGCTTAATCTGCATAAATCCACATCTGTTGTATATACATATTACTTTATAAAGAATTTAAATAACTGAAACACATTTAAACAAACACTGAAGAAATGCAGATTTGCTGTATGCACATTTTAAATACTTGAGTTGTGCACCTCAGCTCTTGCCAAGTTTAGGCCTTAATCTGCATTGTCACAGTCACTGATGAGATACTGGAAAGGCCTCCCTAGAGTCCTTTGATTGTACACTTAGGCCTTCCAAACTTCCTTTCCCATTTCTTGTGCAAGGCTGGGTGGCTGATATAATATTTGCTTGACTGTATTTGAACATGATTCTGGAAACCAACTACTCTTAACTTCTGGAAACCAACTACTCTTAACTTCAACTCTTACTTCTCTCACAATACCATACACATTAACCTTGTTTGAATACTCCTCTCTTCCTGAACACCACCATCCCTACCAGCAAACTCTGCCAATTTCTCCCATAAACAACCTCAACCACAGTAACATTACCTCCTCGTCTATCTATATATTACCTAAATACCATAGAGGTACCCATGTTACTTACTTCCATATAAAAAAAATGCCCAAACAATTTCTACAAAATCCTTAAGTTTATACAATATCCTCACCAACACCCCCTATTAGATGGTGATATTCATCCTAACCCAGGCCCCAATACTGACATTCCCAATAACCTACACAACCTAACACCTCCTCCGATCACTACTTTAAATAGACCCTCTAACTCCCTCCTAATAGCTCACCTTAACATCCATAGCATTAACAATAAAATTACCCACCTACATGCACTCTTAGATGTGCACTCATTCGATATCCTCTGTATTACAGAGACATGGCTAAAGCCCTCAACTTTGGACCAAGAGATTACCCCTCCTGGATATAATATCTTGAGACTTAACCGTAAAACCAAAAATGGTGGAGGTGTAGCCATTCTATATAAATCTGAACTCCAAGTTTCTCCCTTCAATGTGCTCCTACCATCAGATACCAATTCAGAAACTCTTAGTGCCAAACTTCAAATCAACAACTCCAAATCTATCTATCTAATCTGCGCATATCTCCCCCCTGGAAACAATATCAACACTCTTGAAAACTTACTTAGTTACCTCTCTACCAACCTATCTCAGGAAACCATTGTATTAGGTGATTTTAATATAGACTGGGCTACCTGCAGTTCCCTTAATCCTCCCAATCATATAAATCTTTACGGATTCTCACAAATTATAACCACTCCTACTAGAATCCATAAGCCAAGCAGCAAGGAAACCACTCTAGACTGGATACTTATAAACAGCCACCGTGATACTTATAAACAAGGAACCCTTCCTGACGATATTAGTGACCACATGCTAACCTATATTATTAAACAAAGAATCCATAGCCCTACTGCTAATAATTTTAAAACCTCACGTTCCAAAAGATTTTTTAACCAAGAGAGCTTCCAAATGAACTGAAAGCATGTAACTGGTCATCTATGTCTCATCTTCCACTTGATGATGCAGTGACCTACTTTAACACTAGATTCCTTCAGATCCTAGATTACCACGCCCCCTATCGTTCTTCCCGAATAAGGACCAAAATTGCCCCCTGGCTCACTAAAGAAACTAGGCAAAAGATCCTATTCAGAAATAAAATTTGGGCCAAATGGAGAGTCTCTAAATGTCCATCAGATCACCTTTACTATAAACAGGTAAGAAATGCAACCAAGAAAGATATTCTCAGAGACAAAAAACACTATTACCTTCACCTCCAACAAACTCATTATTTATTTATTTATTATTTATTTATTATTTATTTATTTGCATTTGTTAACTGGGTTGGTCCAGCTGGGTAAGAATTACCCTTTTTCAGTGGAGACCCGAGGGGAAAAGCCCCAAACAGACATACAAATACATACGAATAGAGACAAATTAACAATATTACAGAGGAGAACAATATTATGGGTACAATGGATAAGAAAAACAAACAATGAAAGTTTGAGAAAATGAGTAAGGTAGGCCAGAGGCATGCATGCAAAAGATTTATGAAAAGGTGTTCTGAGCAAGATCTCTGAATTAAGTTAAAGTAGGCAAAGAAATGATGATTTAGGTGTGGAGTTAGTAGTGTGGGAGTTTTAGGTGGGAGCATGTGAAGGACATTTCCATTTGGAGGAGAGATGGGAGTGAAGCATGGATTTGAACTTTTTGTGGTTAGGTATATTACGTAGTGGTGTGGGGAGATTCATCAGCAAAAAACACAAAAATTCTGGTCTGGCATAAACAAACTTCTTCGGCCAGGGCACTCTAAAACTCCTGCCCCAACAGGTTTCAACCAAAATAACTCTAACCAAATTCCTGATGCCTTTAATAACTACTTTACTGAAGCCATTCAAGCCCTAGCCAATACTTTACCACCTATTACCACATCCCCATTAAATACCACAAAGACTCCATCTCCTACCTTTCAAATACAACCGATACCTATATCACTCATTTTGCAAATTCCTTCAAAAACTAAAACCATGCACCCCTTCTGCTGACTGTCTTCCAGCTGAATACCTGCAAATAGCAGCAAAAGCTATTACCTATCCCATCTCCATCCTTATAAATAGAACAATTTTAGAAAGCAAAATCCACTCCATTTGGAAAGTATCCCACATCATCCCTCTACATAAGGGTGGGTCATCTACTGAACTCTCCAACCTTTGGCCTATTACCTTACTGTCTCCAATTGCTAAGATAATGGAAAAGTGCATACACAGACAACTACTTAACCACCTTCTCCAAAATAATCTACTCGCCAACTGCCAACATGGCTTTAGGCCTTTCCATAGCACAACAACTGCCCTTCTGTCCTTTTCTGACTCCATAAACAAAAATCGTAACAATAACACTTTTTCCTCTGCATTATTTATTGACCTTTCAAAAGCCTTTGATATGGTCAACCATAATATCCTTATAGACATTCTAAAAGCCCAATATCTTGACCCACAAGCATTAAATTGGTTTAAATCCTTTCTGGAAAACAGACAATAAGCAGTATTGTGGGATAATAATCTTTCAAAATCCCTTCCTGTGAACACTGGAGTACCCCAAGGCTCTGCTTTAGGACCTCTACACTTCTCATTGTTTATCAATGACCTGCATACCAAAATTCCTCAGGCCACCTGCATACAATATGCAGATGACTCCACTTTAATTTGTTCAGCTAAGTCCATAACCTTTCTACAGTCTCTCACCCAAACAGTATTTAGCAGTGTTGAAAATTGGTTCATGCAACACTGCCTCCTCCTGAACCCCAAAAAGCAAAGTTATTGCTCTTTGCTCCAACTCATAAATCACCTCCACTGCATTTCACAATAACCTCCAACAATGCAACTAACATATCCCCAGATACTTCAACCCATCTTCTAGGAGTAACAATTGATAATAACCTTACTTTTGATTATCACATTAACTCTACTATAAAGTCAGTCAACAAAAAACTAGGCACTCTTTACAGAATCAAACCCTTCCTTTCCACTTCAGCCAGAATAACTATTGCCCAGACCCACCTTGTGTCTACCCTGTTCTATGCTTCTGCAATATATACCAATCTATCAAAAAACAATCTCACCAAACGTTCCACCAGTTACAATAACATAGCCAGATTTGCCACTGGCACCACCTTTAGAACTCACCACTGTCTTAACCTAAAACAACTGGGATGGCTAGAACTGCAGAACCAACTACTTTATCAACAAATTGTTATCACCCAAAAAATCATTTACCACCCTAAAAATACCCCTATCCTCACTAACCTGATTTCACCCTACAAAAATTTTGCTATACTACGCTCATCCAATAAGCTTCTAGTTTCCACTATTAAATCAAATAACAAAGCAGGAGACTCACTTTTCACCAACACAGTAGGGAAAATCTGGAACCAGCTTCCTACTGAACTTTCCTCCCTTGCTTCCACTATTCTGTTTAAAAAGCATCTGAAAGAATATCTTACAACTCACTGGCTATGTCCCTGCTCTAACCCAGACTGATATCTCTTTCACCTCCTGCTCTCTCTATACTTTTCTACTCCTCTGTTTTATCTCACCTATCTGTAGTACTAAAAAAAAAAAAAAAAAAAACTTTAACTTCATGTTTTTGGTTCTCTGTATTTAATCTTAGCTTAAACCTACTAACTTACTCTGTAAACATTTGTTCTGACCTATCTAGCTAATGTACTATGTAGCTAATGTACTGTAATCCACTTGACTATTATTATATATTGTATTGTTTACTCACTGCAGATGCTTGGAGCTTTTCTCCCTGGGCCTCTACTGAAAATGGGCATGTATCCAGTTAGACTAGCCCGGTCAACAAATGTAAAATAAATAAATAAAATCAGCCTGGAAATTATTGTTTTTTGTTGCAATGTCGGTAAAGCACAAAAAAGCAGCATCAGGTCCTTAAAATAACATTTGCAACTTTAACAGTTTGCTGTTGCCCTGACTGTATTTACATTTTTTATGCATGAAATAAATATATGCTGCTAATAAATTCTTGTAAGTCTGTAAGTAAACTGATAATGTACTATACTGAACTAAACCAATGTTACTGATAAATATGTTCTTGTAAGTCTGTAACTGAACTGATTATGTACTACAGTGAAATAGACAGGCTGTAACTTCATTATTAAATCAAACTGAAACCTTAGTGGCATTGTTTCCCCATCATAACCCAAATGAAACTAAAGTAGTAATAGGACACTGTATTAATATTTTAACTTTTTTTTTTTTAATTTCTGCACCTCTACAAAATTAATTTTAACTGTTGAACTTTCTATGTTTACTCTGTGACCCTCTTAATTTTCTTTACAGTGTACAAGTATCTGCCCACTTTCTTAACATAGCTGTTCCTTTACCTGATGTCATCTAATTCTTTCAGTGCTACTGAATACTGCAAGGATTTATCTTTACTGTCTACAGTTTTCTTGGGTAAATAGTAAGAACTGTTTCTACATAAAACTATAGCTAATAGTATTAAACTGATCTTTGCCATACTGTTATGGCATAAAGTGCTGTCTTTAATTCAGGTCACTGAGCTGGCCTGTAATCTGATAACTCAGTTATATAAGTCTGTGCCTCTAATATGCTTGGTAAACTGCAATTTTTGCATGAAATATATATAAACATGAACCCGTTACGTATACACATTTATTACCAGAGTTGAACTGATCTGAGTCTGGAATGTTGCTTTTCTGCCCTTTATACAAATATAACATGAGAGTTGTACCTGTGGCTTTAATGACACATAGTATGTATGATGCATTGTTTTCTTGCATGTGATCTGACCTTTTGACTATACTTTCACTTTTTAAATGCAGCACTGACTTTGAATTTTACATTCTGTAAACTACCAAAATATCATTTAATATCTGTGATTGCTTTTTTGTCTCTGTTTGTATATAGATATTATTCATGCATTGCAACACTTTACTATCATAATTCAAAGGTCTTAGCAATGCCTGCTAAAAAAAAACAATAACACAAAAATAATTTGCCAGATCTGTAACTGTAAACCCTTTAGTCTGTGAATTAACTTGACTGTCTTTTCTGGTAAACTGTACCTACACATGTGCTTCCAGAATGGTAAATGCGTACTGCAAACATTTTGTTTTACTGGCTACACCCAGTATGTCTTTCTGAGAAAAAGATAATGATTCTGAAAATTTGGTCCCTGCACTTCAGCTATGGCATCTAAACTGAAATGTATTTTATCTTTAACCTATAAATCGGCATGCTCCTGTCATAGCCAGTTATTCAAATTCTGTACAGTTGCACAATCTACTGCATATAAATTCTTACAAATGTCATCTGTGTGCACTAGTATACATTATGTGGCATTTTTCCATAAAATCTTGTTACTGAAGTATAAAACAACATGTAACTCTGATGACATGCCCATACCTAGTACAGAGCTGTTACACTTAGAACTGTTAACTGCTGTAATTTTTGACCCTTTAAATCCAGAGAAAACTGTGCTCATGTTTTCTAGTAGAGATCAATTTGTAACTGAAATTGATGTGTGTTTTAATCAGTACATTATTCCATAATGTTTTCTCTAAGCAATGAAATATTGTCATTTCTTTTAATCTTTAACAATGAAAGATAAATAATCTGGTATGGTGCTGGACTGCACCTTTCATTGACAAACTGAAAATCCTTGTTTACAGAACTAGCAACAACACTGACTTGAGTCTATGGTATGCAGTTTTCTTGATTTTGCATTTCCATTCTGAACACTACAACTTGTGAGAGATGCACTTACATAGCCAAACTGGAAGCTAAGCTCTCTCCAGACAAGATTGTGGTAGACAGTCAAGAGGAGAAGGTTAACACCTGCACTACACCTCAAGCAACACATAGCCCTTTAAAACCCACACCATCAACACCCACACACATAGCAACACTAAACCCACATATGTGGAGGCCCTTAACATTAACCTTCCCAAGCAACAAGGACTTCTGAAGCTGAAATGCAAACAAACACCAGTCACAACCAAAGTGACACATAGCTCATAACACCAGTGTGCCACCCAACAACAGCCCCTAAGGCAAGACAATGAACCCAACACTTTAGTCATAGGTGACTCTAAAGTCAGGCACTTTGATGTCCCACTTACCAGGCTGAACAAGGAGAAAATTACAGTCAGCTGCCTGTCGGGTGTCAGGATCCACCACATAATGCATGCACTCAAGTCACTCCACAACAAGTACAAATATAACTCTTTCATTGTCCATGTTGGAGTGAATGACTTGAGACATACCTCCCTGGACTACATGAAAAGAGACATGGAAGAGCTCTTGGATCATGTGGCCCAGGCTGGTACGACCATAGCCCTGAGTAGCATCCTGCCTTTGTCCAGAATGATACCACAGTATAAGGACAAAATGATTGACTTCAACAGTTGGCTAAGCTTCTGGTTTCATTTAAAGGGGATCCAGTATCTGTCTGCCTGGTAAGACATGATCGACAAATCGCAATGCTTTGCCAGAGATGGTCTACACCTTCACTCCTGGGATTCAGGTTACTGGCTAAAGCTCTTGCCACCCCTATAGTGCCTTTTTTTAGGCAAGGTTCAAAGGACAAAACCACCACCGTAACAGATACAAGCGTGCAAAACCTGAAGGTAATGCTACTCAATGCTAGAAGTCTAAACCTCAAAATACACTCTCTCAAGGCACTCCTAAAATTGAAGAACATCGATATGTGTGCAGTAACTGAGACCTGGTTTAAGGGTCCAGAGAGCACCCCTGCAATACCAGGCTACAACTCTTACCACACTTTTCTGCCATCAAACCAAGACTAAAACACTAAAGGTGGAGGAGTGTCCATATTCACCAAGGATATTCACACCTCCAGGCTAGTTGCCCAACGCAATGCATCTGAAATTCTCCAGGTGCAACTAACATTAGGTATGACTGCAATCCAAACTGCAGCTTGCTACAGATCCCCCACCATGCCCCAAGATTCTCACTACACCTTTCTAAACATACTGGAAAATATTAAGATACAACCAAACACCCTAATACTTGGTGATTTTAACTACCCTGCCATTAACTGGGAAAGCTACTTGGGTATCAACACCTTTTCCCAACGGTTCTTGGAATTCATAAATTTCAACACCCTGGATCAACTAATCCATTGTCCCACCAGGGGCTCCAATATCCCAGACCTGGTCATTACCAACATGGGAGATAGATGCTCCACACCAGTGGTCACCCCTCATTGGTCAGGTCTGACTATAAGCAAATCACCCTTGACATCCACATCCCACCCCCACCCCCCAGTAAGGAAACCTCCATAAAAACTTCTCCAAAGCCAACTTCATGCTACTCAAGTCAGAAGTGACAAACTTCATAGCACCCATGCAGACGGGGTCTAAAAGTTTGACTGCTGAATCCTACACTAAGATACTGTATGAGCACATCCATTCATGCATAAATCATGCTATCCCAAATAAAACCAAGATTCTCTCCTCCATGAAAAGGAAGCCAATCTGGTGATCCCCTGCCATAAACAAACTATACAACAGAAGGAAGAAACTGTTGCAGAAAAGAGGAATATCCCAGGATGCAAAAATCTCCCTTACTAGCCTCAGTAAAAAGCTGAGATCACTCATAAAATCCTCAAAAGCTAGTTATAAAAATAAAATTGCCAAAGATTCCAAAGACAACCACAAGGCATTCTATAGTTATGTCAAGAATCTAAATGGCAATGCTGAGATCTGCTCTGAGATACAACAGAATAGCATTAAATATAGTGATCCCAAGGATATTGCCAATATCCTTGCAGATCGATTTAGTGCCAAGTTTACTCCCTCTCACGCCCTAAAGGGCCCATTTCAATACCAAAAGATTGCCATATTCCATTAATCATGGCCACACAGGTAGAAACCGTACTCTCCAAAGCTAAGAATACAGCATCCATGGGACCAGATGACATCCCGGGCTGTGTACTATATGAACTACAAAATGAACTGGCACCTCACCTAAGTGTCATGTTTAATCATAGCCTCACCTCAGGCTTCATGCCCACTGAGTTGTGCACAGCTACAGTTATCCCACTCCACAAGGGGAGATCCACCTTGGATCCCGGGAACTACTGTCCCATCAGTTTGACGAGCCTAATCTGCAAGGGCATGGAATGCATTATCATGGAACTTATAAACAAAGACATTGGCAACCTTCAAACACTGGACCCCACCCAGTTTGGGTTTGTGAAGGGCCAATCTTGTATTCTGAACCTGATTGACTTCTTTGAATCAGTCTCCAGAGCTGTGGACGAGGGCAAGGTGGTCCACACAGCCTATCTAGACCTCGCCAAGGCCTTCAACACCATCCTCCACTCTTAGTTAGTTAGTGGAATGGAGGATGGGATTGTAATATCATGTTAAAAATAGAAGAAGAAAATTATACATATACCAAACATGATAAATGTGGAAGGCAATAGGGGTGTCAGAAAATGATGTGGCAACCCAAAACAAATTTTGTTGTGGAAAAGAAGGACATATTTGATAAGAAACTGTATAAAAGAAAATGTTATATTTGTGGGAAAATGGGACATGATGCAAAAAATGTGAATTGAAATGTTATAAATATAACAAAATTGGACATTTATGGGTGGATTGTAAAAATGAAAGAGTAAGGAACAATAAAGAGAAGAACATTAACAAAAGAAGAAATTTTAGAAGTTGTAGCAACAGAAAACTTAGATGAGAAAAGAGTAATGAAGAAGACATAGAAGGTTCTGAAATAAGTCATGAATAAGATATAAACTGGGAGACAGTAAAAGAAAAATAAAATAATTATATTGGTAAAATGTTAAAAGACAGAAAAAGAAAGTTTAAAGAGACAAGTGGAAAAGCAAAACAGGAAATAAATGGATGAAAAAGAATACATGCAGCTAATGGTTGCTGGTCGGTAATTGTTAATGTTTTTGACTCACAGACACAGGGTACAGTGTTTGAGTCTCACCTTTGGAAGGGAAGTCAGTTGAGCATAGAATGGCCCATTCAGACAGCTAGACAAGTAAACCATAAATCTGTGGAAAAGGGAAAATGGAAATTTTAGAGTGCTTTCTGTAAATGTGAATAATATTAAGAGTATAGTAAGAAGAAAATGGATTTTGGAATGGTGTAATACATGTTACAGATGCAACTATATTAAAAGACACAAGATTTTTAATAAATGAAGAAAGATTACAAACAGAAAATCTATGGGGAGCTAAGATAATTTGGAATTTAGGAAATTAAAGATGTTCTGGAATAGCCATTTTTAAAATGGAAAGAGCAAGTATATAGAATTATAACATTGTATGCTTATACTAATTGTAAAGAAAGGGAAAGCTTATTTTATCACATTTTAGACGATGTAGTGATAAATATGAATATTATAATAACAGGAGACTTTAACTGTAGTTAAGAAGCAAACATAAAAAAGGAAATGATATAAGAAAAAATGATAGAAGTTATAAGATGTGTTAAGTTAAAAATTCATGGGCTTACAAAAGGGGAATGTATAGAACTAAAATAGATTATTTTATAGTGTCAGAAGGTTTAGTTATAGGAGAAGGGAGGTAGTTCAAACAGGATTTTCTGATCTTCTTGCAATATGGCTAGAGATAAAGGAAAACAAGTAGTATATATACATACATATACCTAGGCAAAGGAATAAAATGAATAAACGAGAAAGCAAGGAGCGAAGAAGCAAAGAGATTAGTAACACACTTATGGGAAGATCATATTACCATGAGAACATTTTATAAAAATTGGTCTAAATGGCGGGTGATAGTTAAAGAAAATATAAAGAATGCATTTTACAGTGGCAATATGATGTGAGAAAAGTAGAGAAAGAAAAATATAAAATAACATATGATGATGCATTTGAAGATTTAGAACATAATGATAGAAAGTACTTTGACAAAGCAAATTAATTATATGAAAGAAATCAAGAAAAATACAAAAATTGTTTAATAAGTAAAGACATTTTTACAAGAAAGTATTCAGTTACTTAAACAGATTAGTAAAGGAAGATGGTAGTGTAATGAGAGGAATAAAAAAAATGTAAAAGGACAAAAAGAAATAACTCAGGAAAAGATTATGAATAATGTAATAATATGTACAGGAAATGTTTAAAGAAAAAAAGATGGTAGCGACAAAATATGGAAAGCAAAAAAGTTAACAGAAAAGAGAATAAGGAGTTTGGTAAGGAGGTTTCTTTATATGAGCTAGACAGAGTATTAGGACTAGTAAATAGAAATTCAGCTGCAGGACTAGGTAGAGTATTAGGACTAGTAAATATAGAGTCAGCTGCAGGACTAGATACAGTATTAGGACTAGTAAATATAGAGTCAGCTGTAGGACTAGATAGAGTATTAGGACTATTAAATATAGATTCAGCTGCAGGACTAGATAGAGTATTAGGACTAGTAAATATAGAGTCAGCTGCAGGACTAGATAGAGTTTTAGGGCTAGTAAATATAGATTCAGCTGCAGGATTAGATAGAGTATTAGGACTAGTAAATATAGAGTCAGCTGCAGGACTAGATAGAGTATTAGGATTAGTAAATATAGAGTCAGCTGCAGGACTAGATATAGTATTAGGACTAGTAAATATAGATTCAACTGCAGGACTAGATAGAGTATTAGGACTAGTAAATATAGATTCAGCTGCAGGACTAGATAGAGTATTAGGACTAGTAAATATAGAGTCAGCTGCAGGACTAGATAGAGTATTAGGGCTAGTAAATATAGATTCAGCTGTAGGATTAGATAGAGTATTAGGACTAGTAAATATAGAGTCAGCTGTAGGACTAGATAGAGTATTAGGACTAGTAAATATAGAGTCAGCTGCAGGACTAGATAGAGTATTAGGACTAGTAAATATAGATTCAGCTGCAGGACTAGATGGAGTATTAGGACTAGTAAATATAGATTCAGCTGCAGGACTAGATGGAATAGAGTATGACATGTATAAAAATGTAAGGGGTTGGGAAATATATATATAAATATATTTTAAAGCTTCTGAATGAATTGTTCAGTGAAGGCTTTACATATAGTTATGTAGTGGAATCCTCACATTCATATGGAAGAAAGAAGGCAGAAGAAAATTAAAAAAAATGGAAACTAATAGTATTAAATAATAATAGTATCATAGGGTCATAGGAGGTTACTAGGTTAATGACCCTAGGGCTCTTACAAGCCTAGCCAAGTTTTACCCCTATTTCCGTGATCAGCACCTATCACCCCTGTCCAAGAGGGACATAGGTGGAACCCCTGGGGTTAATTTACTGTTACCCATCCAATCATCCAGATTGTGTTTGAAGAGGTGCTCTGCTTGAAATGAAGCAAGAGTCTGTTCCAAGGATGTAGAAACCTCTGGGGGACTAATCTGTCCATCTAGCAGGTTCTAATAATGTCACATTAAGGCCATTAAAGTGAGTAACCTGTATACCATTTGACTTATGGATATGTAGCATTCCTAATAAAGCAGGGTCAAAGATTGCAAGGCAGAGATTGCCTCTGAGTAGTCTGTATGAAACAGAATAACGTGACAGTGATAGAATTCAATGGGAAAATAACAGAAGAAATAAAACAAACCTGGCTTTTCTGGAGAACATGTAAATCATTATTCAGAAAAAGGCTTATTTGATAAATTTACTACGGATGGGGACAATAGCCTACTTAGCAAGAGTATTTATGTTGCCAACAGTATTTGAAAAAGAATTATAGTAGATGTTTTCATTTATATGGGGTTCAAGATTAAGCTCAGTAAAAACCCAGTAAAAATGGGGAGTTTTGCATGTAAATAAAGATGAAGGTTTACGGTTAATTAACCCAGTACTATATGCTGCTTCATTATATTTGTACAAAGCATTAAAATGGCTAAACGAAAAAGGAGATTAGTAGTAAAATTGCATAAATAAAAGTATGATACATTTTTGGGGTATGGTAAAAAAGATGAGATCAGACAGCAGACTCCATGGGCTATGATGTTTGCATAATACATTGTGATTCCTAGTTGGGAACAGGTTGAGGGGGACCCTGGAGAGGTGGAGATATGCTCTAGAGAGGACAGGAATGAAGATCAGCAGGACTGAGACAGAATATATGTGTATTCTGAGAATGAATAAGAGGTAGGATAGAGGAATCGCGAGGATGCGGGGAGTAGAGTTGGTGAAGGTGGATGATTTTAAATACTTGGGATCAAAAGTTCAGAGCAATGGTGGGTATGGAAGAGAGATGAAGAAGAGAGTGCTGGCCAGGTGAAGTGAGTGGAGAAGGGTGTCAGGAGTGATTTGTGACACACGGGTATCAGTAAGAGTAAAAGGGAAGGTCTACAAGATGGTAGTGAGACCAGCTATGTTATATGGGTTGCAGACAGTGGCACTGACAAAAAGACAGGGGTCAGAGCTGGAGGTGGCAGAGTTAAAGATGTTAAGATTTGCATTGGGTGTGGTGAGGATGAACAGGATTAGAAATCAGTATATTAGAGGGTCAGCTCAGGTTGGACAATTTGGAGACAAAGCCAGAGAGGTGAGATTGCATTGGTTGGAAATGTGCTGAGGAGGGATACTGGGTATATTGGAAGAAGGATGCTAAGGATGAAGCTGCCAGGTAAGAGGAAAAGAGGAAGGCCTAAGATAAGATTTATGCATGTGGTGAGAGAGGAGATGCAGGTGGTTGGTGTGACAGAGCAAGATGCAGAGGACAGGAAGAAATAGAAACAGATGATCTGCTGTCGTGACCCCTAACAGGAGCAGCCAAAAGAAGAAGGTAAAAATAAGTAAAAGAAAAAAGGAGTGTATAAATGAATAAATAAAATGTTATCAAAAAAATCTTGTGGAAAATAAAAATTAATTATATAGAAAAAGAAAGAAAAGCATGGTATAAGAATATAATAACAAAATATGCTATGTAAAGCTATGGGAAAATCTAACAGATGAAAAAATTAACGCTATAAAAATAAGATGCAAATGGTGTAATCAAAAAGTAGAATGTCAAGATTTTTTGTGGAGACTGGTAATAAATAAATTACCAGTTAAAGAAAATATGCCATATAAAAAGAAAACTGATAGAATATGTTTACATAGACAAGAAGAAGAAAAACTACTGAATATGTGTTTTTGCAGTGTAAAAGAATAAAAAAGTTATAAGTAATACTGTGTAAAGAAGACTTTTTCAAAGGTATAAAAGAAGTGGATAAAATAAACATGGATATGATTGCATATGGATATTATAAAAATAGAAATAAAGAACAGATAAGTTATTTTATGTCATATGGGTTATGCAGAATGAAAGAATTAATGAAATTATGTTTAATAGTAATGGATTTTTATCAACAATATTAAGTAGAATCAGATGGTGTTAATGGAAAAAGGAGCGGCAGTCTAATAGGGATGATAATTTAGCATGATTTAAGGCAAATTATGAATTTGTGTAAATATATTTAAATATCTATGTATTTGTAGATTTGTAAATATTTGTAAATATGTTGTAAATAAGAGTTCTTATTTATATACAAAAAAGAACTCTTATTTGTAAATATGTTGTAAATACAAGTTCATTTTTTGTATATAAATAAGGGACCTCAACTCTTTTTGACAAGTGTCATGGGATCTTTTATATCCACCTAAGCTGCACCCAACTCTAGCAGATGGAGTCTCGGTTTAAATTCTCATCCAAAAGACAGCACACTCAGGAGAGCAACACCCCCCTTATGCTACACTGCAGTGTCAGCAATCAATCTACCTGGTGTGGGAATAGAACCCATAGTGTTCTGCAACAAAGCAGATGTGGTACCCCTTGCACCACTGACACTGCTAATCCTATATTTCTTCTGTCCCTTTAATTCTTTTTTGCCTCTTTTTGATTGTCCATCTCCTTCCTTTCTCTATATTGTCACATGGTTTTACATAATAATAATAATAATAAACATAATAATAATAATAATAATAATAATAATAATAATAATAATAATAATAATAATAATGCTTTATCATCTTTTTAAACCAATCACTTCATAGGTTCATACGTACTTATTAAGCTATTGATCCATGAGGATCTTTGGAAGCCTAGCCATATATTCCCATGACGTTTTTAGCCCTTGTATTTTATGTAGAGATAACCCAGAGAAGAGCAAAACATTTACATGTAGCCCCTATCATTGAGGGACAAGGGTGCTAAACCAGTAGTGAATATGTTGTTAGCCATACACTTGTCCACATTACATTTGAATAGTGTAAGAGAAGTTCTTTGCTTATTGTGGAAAGGAAGATGATTCCAAAGAAATGGCATTGTCTGTGATGAATATCAATGGCTCTAACATGTTCTAGTCATGTTGCAGAAGTGATTTAAATCTAGTGAGTTGGTGTGTATATGCTCCCATTGGACTAGAGAATGTGCATTAGGTTTGATATAATACCACTTGTTGAGGCCCTGTACAAGAGGCAGAGATCACCCCTTAGTAACTTGTATGACACTGAGAATTGGGATGAGATTTTGAGATGGTCTGTATAGCATCTATGGTTTAGACCCTTGAGTTTCTTAGTAAGAAAGCATTGTTGGCATTTGAGTTGTATCAACTGTCTGGTACATACCGATTGTGGTATGGCATTCTACTCAATAATCAGCCTGGTGAGTGTGGGATACAGTGGAATGATCACATCTTTGGGCCTGGATGCCATAACATCAGTAATAAGTAGTGCAAGAAAAAACACATTCTTACAATAATGGAAACTTCGTAATCGAAGGACAGCTCATTATCTGCAAAGGCTTCCAGGCCCCTACTGGCTTTATTTTCAGGGGTATGTTGTCAATGCGATAGTTGCAAAGGACTTCTTGTTTGCCAATAGGATAGTATTACACATTTCTTGTCATTCAATTTTAGTGCATGGCTTTGTCATCAGTTATTAGTTTGGGAAAGGCCCTCTTGGAGGACCATGGTATTCTCCGGCAGTTTATGATGGCATCAAGTTTGTAAAGCTTGCAATCATATGCAATCTTGATGAGCCGTTACTCATTAACAGAGTAATTTTAACCTATGAAAAGCAAATGCCAAAAGGAGTGGCCCAAGGATTGAACGCTGGGATACACCACTAATGACAGGTCATTTGGAGGCGGTAACCTATCCTAATTTCCAGGGGTCTGTTTGTCAGCTATTCCACTATCCTATCCGGGTCTATATTAGAACATCGAAGTTTCAAAACCTTGAATGTTCAAATATCGACCCCTATTCAGCGAACGCTTACAACATCGAACATGCAGAACAGCAAATTTTTTCCTAGGGAAAAAATTTGCTGTTCCAAAACACATACACACAACACAAGCACACCAAACAAACAGCAGTTCATACATATACACCTAAAATCTTACCTTAACCCTGCACTAATATGTACATACACCACTAACTATCCACGTACCTTAACCCAAACCCTAACCCTAAGGTCCGTCACTATCGCACACTCACCTCACCCGCGTCCTAACCCTAACTCACCTACCCCACCCTAACCCTCACGTCCACATAATCACACACATACCTAACCCGCGCCCTAACCCTTAATCACCTAACCCAAGCCCAATCGCACACTTACCTGAACCGGACCTGTATCTTTCCACCACAGTGCTGAAAATAGCAAAGTGACAGAAACGGACAACCAAATTCTTTCTCTAGAAAAAAATTCAGTTTTCTGTCGCTTCGCTATTTTCAACGTTCGCTGAATAGGGGTCAATATTAGAACATTCGAAGTTTTGAAACTTCGATGTTCTAATATAGACCCCACTATCTAATGAGTTACATAGGGATTAACATTTAACTGGGATAGTTTATTTATGATACCCGAGTGTGGGATGACATTGAATGCCTTTGCATGATCTAGATATACAGTGTGAACTGATTTTCCCTCACCTATTGCCTCTGTGACCTTCCTGAAAAAAATCAACCAGGATAAGTAAGCAAGATTTGCCCTTAACAAACCTGAACTTTCTTGGGTCAAGAGTTTGTAGGCTGTCTGTGTCCTTATTTAGTAATGCCATTATGATCCTTTCAATAGCCTTACAGAACAGGCTGATCAGACTTATGGGTCTATAATTTCCTGGGTCAGTTGACATCTCACCTTTGTGTAAGGGGATGAGAGTTACTGTCCTCCATTTCTCTGGCACAAAGTCTGCCTGGAAGCTGACATGGAATTGTCTTTGTAAGGAGCCTGATAGGTCTTGCTTCAGAGTAATCAGTAAGCAGCCTGGTATATTATCTGGCTCCATAAATGCAATGTTCCTGGCCTGGGATAGTGCCTTGAGGACGTCTTCATGCAAGATTTGGAGGGAGGGGTATAGATGTGGGTGGGAAATCTGGGAATGTAGTAGGGAAAGGGGAGAAGTTAGATATAAATTTATCTTCTATATATTACCTACATCTACTGGGTCAAAGAATGTGATATATATAATCTACTATTAACTCTGCACAATATTGGGCATTGTTCCTAAGGTTTCTACTATACTTAAAGAAGACGCTGTGGCTGCCTTTTGCTGGGGTGGCAATTATTACCTCATATCTGTCTTTGTAAGTTTAGCAAGAGGTTTTTTTTTTGCAACTTGACAGCAACATTTATTTTTACATTTGGTGTGTTTTTCTTTTATTATTATACAGTTACATTATATTTGGGTTCCAGCATAGGAGTTTATTTTGTTTTTTTAAGTTGGCATTGTAGTTAATTTGGGAAGTGATAGAAGCATCTATCATACCTCTCAACCTCTTACAGCAAGAAATCTGGACAAAGCTGTAAATAAAGGGGAGGGGCAAAAGACCAAAAATAGGGACACCTTTTAAATATTGCTCTTACAAATTTAGAAAGTTAATGGAATAACAGGTTTTGCATTAGCATGATTTTTTTCTGAAGGGTATGAAGTCTGAAGCTCAAATATCTGCCAATTGTTTTTGACTGAACCCTCAATGATTTTTCCAACAATTTGTCAGAAAACCACAATTTTATGAGAAACAAACCAAAAATATGAGACAAAAATCTGGACATTCTGTGAAAATCTGTACAGTTGAGAGCTATGGATCTATGCAAGTATTCACACATGCACAACATTTGGCAGTAAAGGATTCCACATAAGCAGTGAAGTCATTGAATTGGAAGATGAAACTGAATTTAATCAGGTCATCACTGAGTTTCAGTAGATTAACCTTGCCATAATCCCTGAATGCCAAGGTACTGGATAATGGTTCTGATTTTGGTCTTAAGGTCAAAGTGACTGATCTGTGGTCTAATATGACCAGGGGCAGGATTACAATTGGTAGCAATCAGAACTGTCCCAATACTGGTGAGGACCAAGTATAGGATTTTATCCTGCTGGTTGTAGTGCAGATTAACTGGTCCAGAGAGTTTTCATCGATGAAGTTCAGAAATCTATAAGCATACATGTTAGAGGATGTATATGTATCCCAGTTAATGGAGGAACAGTTAAAGTGCCTAGGAGAATGGTATTTGGTTTAATTCATAAAGACTTCATAGTAATTAGGTAGGAATTATGGAATGAGGGGGACAAACAGGGGAGGGGTCCTATAGTTAGCCATGATGTCATAGTGGGTCTTGCTAATGGTAAATTGGACAAAAATGAGTCCCAGATTGTTATCTTGTCTAACTAGTCTGGAGACATACCTCTAAACATTTTATCCCAAGAAATCTGTGCAAAACCTAAAATAATGGGGGATCAAATGCTCAAAAATAGGGACAGATTTTAAATTTTGCCTTCTAAACATAGAAAGTTGCTAGAATAACATATTTTGCATTAGTGTGCATATTCTGAAGAATATGAAGTCTAAAACTATAATGCATGTCTTTATTTAGTGACTTCAATCCTCAGTGATTTGTCTAAAAAACAAAAATTATATAAAGAATAGATTAAAAATGTGAGGCAAAAATATGATCATTCTGCAAAAATCTGGACAGCTGAGAGGTAACTCTCACAATGAAGTGTGTTTTCACAAATATTTAGACAACACAGCCTGAAGTGCTTTCATCTGGATGTGTTGGGCTTGAATGTGTTCTAGGCATTGAACCCTGCACTAATGGGGTGTCCTCAATGGTCTTGGATTAGGTCTCCATAACAATGAATACATTGATTTTTTTCCACTAGAAGGAGTGTTTGTAGGCAGTGGAGCTTTATAATAAGGCTGCTAGCACTGAGCAGCAGCACTTGTATGTTATCTCGATTCAGTTTTGTTATGATGGAAACTTTTAAGCATTGATGTTGCCTACAAAAGGCACTATGGTCCGGACAACGTTTTAGCCAATATACAAAAGTCTAGTGCTGATATGTGCAGGACATCCCTAACAAAGCTTTCAGGATCTGATTGCTCTCTCCTCCGAAGCTAATATATATTTATTTTCATATTTTCTATTCTCCCTTTTACTTTCTCATCTTACATCCTCCTTGATGCTTTTAACATAATACTTTTTTCTCTTGCCATTACCTTCATATATTTCTACGACTCTTCTAGCTCACTCTTCTCATGTTTTCTGACTTCTTCATTGTCCCAAATAAGTGTATTGAGAACATACCAACCATATGATTAATCAAACCCTTCTACATCTTTCTGTCAAAATAAAAAATGGCCCTTTTAACAGGATTCAGTCTTCAACCCGGCATGATACCAAAAACAATTTCCATCAAGGCTTTCTCTTTCCACATCAAAAATCCATATGCTACCCTTCAGTACCATAGATTCCCTGTGTATCTGAATGTATTAAATGCACTTTTTTATATGACATTTGAAGTGCTTTACACATAATTGCTATGCTGTTGATGTCTTCAAAAATGTCTTCACCCTCTTTTCTACAAACGTTTTGCTTTCCAAACTTAATTCCAAACAAACTTATTTACTGCCTTGAAACAAATACTTCTCCAATTTTTGTTATACCTCAAAGCCTTTACTTTTCTCTTAATTTCTATCCCACCCTTTCTAGACACTCCTCTTTGACTGCTGTCACCTCTTCTATCCATATGTCATCCAGTCTTTGCAATTGTTACCACATCACCAGCATGTGTCATTAATATTGATTCTCTGTATTCCTTCGTCAATTCCTCATCCTGCTTTGGTAACCCTTTCCTTACACTCAACAAATACAGTGCTC
Source organism: Protopterus annectens (assembly GCF_019279795.1). Lineage (NCBI taxonomy): Eukaryota > Metazoa > Chordata > Ceratodontiformes > Protopteridae > Protopterus > Protopterus annectens. The sequence goes on from NC_056733.1 coordinate 1,129,918,621, forward strand.
ATAACTAACATAAATAACACTCGACTCACAGGGCATCCTTGTTTAACTCCCTTTCGTTTTTTCACTTACCTGTCCATATACAAATACTTTATTCCACTTATTATCATGTACTGCTTTGGCACCTTTTCTACTCTTTCATGCAAGCCATAATCTCTAATTATATCCTACATATTGTCATGGTCACATAACATACTATCACCTTACCTTCACCTTTTCCCCTTGCCATACTATCTTTAACTTCTTGTGTTAAAATTAACACACTGTTTACTTGTCTGCACTTCAGCCCTTATATATTTCTTGACCAAACAAACATTAAGGCAAATTCCTAGTACCCTGGTCATGTTTCTGCCAGTCAGCATGAATACTACCTGAGGTCTCCCCTGAAAAGATGTAATAGGCCCAATGGAAGTAACCCAGGAATCAAAAGCATGCATCAACAAATGAATGAATTAATAAATACATAAATAGAATCCACTTTCAATGAAAACACATTTTTCCAAATGCGAGTTTTAACCAAAATTTCTTTATGCTGAACTAATTCACAGTGGGTACAGTTTAATATGTTTCTTTACTTCTAGGGATATTTATTTCTATTTGTGACAGCCATTTTATTTTATCCATTTTATGATACTATGTCATATCAGGGAAGAATTAATAAATATTCCAGAGCTGCAATAAACGTGGTTTAACCTCCAAAAGGTATACATGATAATGGATGCTGATATAGAGGTCGGATTTTGCTTTCATGGAATAGTGACTTGGGTTGTTTTTAAGCTGATTCCCGCATAGTTGAACTTGTGGGACTGGACTTAGTGCAAGAGCATATAGCTATGAGGTTTAGTGAGTTTTCCCTTTTTCTTCACTGTTGTGCAATCTTGGAGATTGGTTTATTTAAGTACAAGTGGTTGTTGAGGGGCAGCCCCTGTACTGGGGATGGGGGGATTCAGCTGTTTTATCCCCTTGCAAAAATGACTGACTTGACAGTTTAGTCAGTGGAAAGTAACTGAGGATTTGAGTGCCTGCGATCTTTCCCTTCAAGTCTTAAGAATGTACTTATTCCAACTAAGAATTATCTAGAATGGTGTACCATATGATATACAAATCAATGTAGACACCTCATTAGTATTCACTGTATATATATATATATATATATATATATATATATATATATGCTGTGGCCTAAAATGATGAATATGACTTTTGGTTATATGCTCAAAATCTAAAGCCTGCAGAGGTGGTCTCTGATACTTTCCATCTATTATGGAGCAGCTAAATACTATGGCTTTAGTGATCCTTAAAATGTCGAATCTCTAAAACATGCACCAAGAAGGTCACAAGATGAGAATGATGATGACCACTTATTCAAACACCTAGACTTGCTCCCCATTCTGGACCCATGTTAGCACTTGTTGCTATGCCATTGTAATGATTGCTATAACCATAGTGAACCTAATACTCTATAGGCTGTAAAACATGATAAACAATTGTCAAGGTATATAGTTCTATGCAAAGAGTGAGCCTAGTTGTCTCACTACTGGTTATTACATCAGCAGAGACCTATGGCTGACCACTGTCTTTTGAGGTCATTCACTTTTTCCCTCCTACAGTAAAATTTTACTCTGCAGAATGAGTCTCTGGTTTTCCCATTGAGTAAACATTGCTGGGGGAAGATCAAATGAATAATTAGCATTAACTAATCCAAAGAACTGACACACTACAATGTAGCTTCCCTACTGAGACCACTCTTGTTGATAAGGGCCTGAAATCCTCACTTGGAGACTAGCCTCTAAATCAGAAAAGCATACCACAATGTGGAAACCTTCCAAGAAAAGGCTTCAGCATCGCACTAAAGACTTTCCGCATACCTCTCAATATGTTTTAACTTGCATTAAAAAATAGGAAAAAAATATCTTCACCATACTGGAGAACAAACATTTTCCCACAGGGTGTTAATGTACAGATAAAGCCTGGATAAAAAAGTCTGTCTCTCCATGGCAGCATATTAAACTGAGATGAAGCTCTGACAGAAAAAAAGCAAACAGACACTATTTTTTCATTCTCACTAAACAAGGCTTTACTGTTTAACAAGCATAAAATTAAATAAAGGAAATAAAGGAAAAAAAACAAGTGTGTGCGTGTGTGTGTGTGTGTGTGTGTGTGTGTGCATGTGCGTGTGTTTGTGTGTGTGCGTGTGTGTGTGTGTGTGTGTGTGTGTGTGTGTGTGTGTGTGTGTGTGTGTGTGTGTGTGTGTTAGTGTGTGCGTGTGTGTGTGTGTGTGTGTGTGTGTGTGTGTGTGTGTGTGTGTGTGTGTGTGTGTGTGTGTGTGTGTGTGTATGTGTGTGTGTGTGACATAGAGAGACAGAGAGTGCATACCTCTTGAATTCCTTCAGTTTGTAACAGGCAGCCATTGGCATGCATTGCCCAAATATTAGGAAGTATGAAACTTAAATGTCTGTCGTTACTGAGTGATTATAATCCATAGTGTTTTAATGGACATCAGCTGGGTATAACAGCCCTGTGTTTCTAATGCTTAGTCAAACACTCAGCTTGAGCTGTGCTGATGAGGTCATAACAAGGCCTAAATATGCATATCCACAGCTAGTGGGGTTTGACTTTATTGGCCTGAAATGGTCCATTAAAATGACGAAACAAGTCATGGGCATTCAGAATCGCCAATTAGCTGAAACACCTGATGTTCATAAGGAATGCCCATAGCTATTGCCAGCTTTTTGTAAATAAAGATTCCCTTCAAACATAAACACATTATTCTCAAGAACTGTTTCTAAGAACAGACTAAGGGGATCTATCATAGGCACATCTTAAACCCTGTGTTCGAAAAGGAAATCTTTAACCAGCTCTATTCCCTGTGAATTGGGAATAAAAGTAAAAAAGGAAACTACATCCAAGGTTACTAACTAGCCATGCAAATTCTGCCCATCCTTTTTCTTAAATTCATTCAAATCATCCAAAAATGTTTTGTATCTCTCAGAACTGAGGGTGTTTTGTCCAAAAGGCGCCTCAATTTCTTTTCTATAAAAATGGAAAAAGGCTTAGTGAGCCAGCCATTCCCAGGCACTATTGGCCTGAAAGAAAATTTAACCGGGTCCTTATGTATCTTGTGAAGCCTTTGAAAGACCAGAACCAGAGGCTAAAAAACTTTAAAATAATTCAACAATTCAGTTGTAATTAACCCACTATGAAAACAATCATCCACAATAAAATGAATCCTATCAGTCATCACCCCTAAATATAAATCTTGTATCTGTTCATAAGTGGACCTATCTGATGAAATATTTAAAATAGAAGAGACATAAAAATGTTCATCCATCAAAACCACCACCCCTCCCTTGTCTGCTGGTTTAATAACCAGCTCTACATCATTGCGTAACACTGTTAATGCTTCCTTCTCTAGTTTTGTTAAATTATGAAAGCCATTGTTATTATTTCTAAAACATGCAGCATTATACAAATATGTTTCACATTTTCTACACAAAATATCCAAAGTAGGACAAAGCATTGGTTGACACAAACTAGGTTTTCTAAAATCTGTGGCATTAGTGTTATTGTCATTAAACAGAGTTTTCAACATAACATTACATACCTACATTTTAAGGTCAACTACTGTCTCAATAATGCCTGATCTCTGAGCTGGAATAAATGTGAGTCCTCACTGCAATAGCAATTCTTCAGAAGAAGTTAACTTTTTGCTGAAAATATTCCATATTAAACATTGGCTCTTTGATCCTGTAGGTTCTTCACCAGAACAGGCTGTTCCCAGTCTCCCGATGGTCTCTGTCTCTTCCTCCCCCTGCTGGATGAGCGGTGCTTGTTCACCACCCCAGAGTAGTGAATGGGTAAAGGTAAAGGGAGAGAGGGCTTGTCGATCAAAGCTACTTTCTTCCTTACATCTGGTTGCTTAGCCTGCTCCACTTCCTCACTTAAAGAGTCAATCAATCTCCCTTTAGGACCAGTGATGTTTCCAGAGACAGTTCCTTTGGATAATGCATCTTCATTATTAGTAGGGGCAGGCTCTTCACCAAATTGTATTCAGTCACCATCTGAGCCTCACTGAGTAAATCACAGCCAGGAAAACACATGCCCCTAGTTAAAATCAGTGGCATCCTGATCTAGCTTCTTATTTTTCTGAGCCTTCAAATGTTGTTCATACAAATATACACCATCCATTACATTCTCCAGGGTCATAAAACATAACTCATCCTGCAAATCAGATAAAAGCTGCCAACGCTTCACATTTATAGTATCAACAAGTTCCTTTTCCATTGGAACAAAAAACTCCAGAAGAAAACGAATATAGTTGAAACTCAATTCAATATTTAGTTGTTGCTATCTACAAGCCTGTATATGTGTTCTCATATCTGGGCATTTTAAAACTCTCAGTCCACAGGGGATAACCCAATGGAACATACATTCTTCAAAGTACAATCTCTGCCACTGCAGACATTTTAATCTAAATAAGTCATTCTCCAACTCTTTCATACCTGCTCAAAAGGCTTTTTCATCAAACTTCTCAGTCATCCAACAAGGAAGAATTAATTTTGCATTTCTTTAACAACGGATTCACTTCCACATGCAACAGTCTGCTAAAATGATCTTCCGGATCACTATGTGAAGCATTCAGGGCATGACTCAATTCGATATCACAGTCAATTCCCTCACCGTGCTCTCAAGGAGAAACAAAGTAGCCCAAAATGTAAAATAAACAAAACTCCTTGGAATAAACCGTACCTCATGCACAAGAAATGTAGCTAAAACTGAGCAAAAGCAGAGGCACAGAAACATGGCCAGGCAGTAAATTAAAACAACAGAATTCAACATACAACTATAAAGGTCTTTATTGGTAAGCACTTTCACAGTTCAAGAGTGCTTCATCAGACCAGAAATAAAACTATAGCCAACAAGTAGCTGAAATTGCTGAGCACATGTGTGTGTGTGTGTGTGTGTGTGTGTGTGTGTGTGTGTGTGTGTGTGTGTGTGTGTGTGTGTGCACACGCACGTGCGTGCGTGTGTGTGTGTGTATGTCTGTAGACATTAAATACTTACATAAATTATACTTTTGATGTAAAATACTTCGTCCAACAATTGGATATGCTACAGCAAGTCTGAAACATTAGCCAGAGGAACTATTTTTACATCAAAAATATAAAAAAATGTATATATAATAATAAAAAAATAATAAAGAAAAAACAGTTTAATAGCTAGCCGTTCAGTAAAAACAATAATGTGCCTTAGGGTGGCCATTACCAGGGGAATAATGTCATTTCAGGAGTAGTAAGGCTGTTCACATATGGCATCAGGCCTCACAACACCCTGTCATGCATATCACTTGCTTGTTTTCTTCTTGCAGCTGTTTGATTTTGTGCGCCTCTTTCACTTAAGATGGTCATGTTTTGTATTTATTTATTTTATTGATTGCACAATGCTTTGTCATATAAGCACTTTAATAATAAACTGGAACACTGGGGTTAAGGGAATTAACACTGCCAGATGGTAGTCATGAGTGGGGTTCTCCCTGTCTGGCTGAGGTCCGTTTGATATCAGAACTACATCATTGAATTTTAGATGGTGATGTAGTTTTGTACATGTAGTGTAGTAGGCTAAGTTTATATGGCTCTGTCTAGGTCTGTACTTTAGCACTGATTTTATTCAAAATTAGCTCTGCATTGTCTGTGACTTGCTTCATTTAGTAAAACTGATCAGATGACAATTTTGACCCTCATTTGGCTATTTGCATTCCTCTAGGTCTCAGAGTAATTCTGAACACAACTCTTGGCAGATTAATATCAGTGGTGGTATGTAAATGAAGTAAACCAGGTGAATGTTTGAAGGCCAAATCATACGTCTCAACTGTGAAGATTTTTGCAGTATGTCCATATTTTTCCTTATATTTTTAGTCTGCTCCTCATAAAATGTGAGGTTTCCATTTATTTATTTTATTATATTTGGCATATTTTACTGGGAAAGCCCAACTAGGCATGAATCAGGATTTCAGCAGAGGCCCAAGGAGAAAAGCTCCAACATGCATAGTTCAATTAATAAATACATAATATTATCACATGAAGTGCAATAACAAATAATAGAATCAACATACAGGATAGATAAAGTCAGATCAGAAATGCATGTTGTGAATATTAAACAACAAATGGCAAATCACTGAGAAATGAAGTCACTAAATAATGACATACATTTGAGTTTCATATTTCACACCCTTCAGAAAATGCATGCTAGCACAAATCCTGTTAGTCTAGTGCATTTCCAAGTTTATAAGAGCTCAATTGAAATTTGTCCCTGTTTTTGGGGCCTTTGTCTCCTATTATTTCAGGCTTCATGCAACGTTCTTTAAATTGCTAAGAGGTTGAAAGTTATGGGTCAAATACCTCTGAATATTTCCTGCATACTGTGGGTATTTTCATATATCTTGTTGGCAATGTTAATGATTACAAGAGATGCTTAGTCTTAGTTGATTTCATAATGCCTTGCCTGTTGATGAATCAAATGAATGAGCCATAAAACTAAAAAATATTTTGGAGAGCTTTGGCTTAACTCAAGTAGTTTTCAGTGGTACTTACATTCAGGTATGACCACTGGACCTGATTTCCATCCTGCATTGCTATTACAGATTTGCTAGCAGAAGCAGTTATTTTATCTGGCCATCACCTGGCTCATTTCAAGACTGGGCTCCCGCCAAGTCAGCCACCTGATACTAAGCTGATTCTTGACAGGGGTTTGCATGATAGCAATAGTTGTTCCAAATATTTCCTAGAAAGACCAGTTCTTTTTAAGGGATCAGTGCAAATTTGCAGGTTGCTGTTTATAACTTGGTGGTAACTGTTTCTCTGGATCACATAGCTTCAGTACATGTATGCCAAAGGCCTTTAATACCTTAGGAATCATAGTATAAGTCTGAGGCTTCATGACATGTGTGGTTGTGATTAGAATACAGAGGGAGGAAAGCTTGCTTGCTAGAAGACAAAATTAGTTTATGTACCCATTGTAACAATAATAGCTCTTTAGTTAGAAATCAGTATTGTTGTTCCTTGATATCTACCTGGCAATTCTCCTTCAGGTAGTGAGCATTTTAAGCAGACAGACTTTATCTACCCAAAGTTGGAGAAGGGTGGGACAAAATGGGCACCTCAGGAACAAGCTGTTAGGGGGCATGCTCAGCAAATTACAGAAAGTGTCAAATAGTTACAGAAAGTTAAGACATTAGCAGTAAACATTTTAAGTATTCCATTTTGGTCATCAAACTGGAGGTGGAGTTACTAAATGGCAGTGTTTCCCATGGTTACAGATGACGTAATACAGCTCTAGGATGCTTCCATTTTGATCATCAAACTGGAGGTGGAGCCACTAAATAGCAGTGTCTCCCATGGTTACAGATGACTTAATACAGCTCTAGGATGCTTCCATTTTGGTCATCAAACTGGAGGTGGAGCTACTAAATGGCAGTGTTTCCCATGGTTACAGATGACGTAATACAGACTGCGGTGGTGGTGCTGTGGTAGCGTTGTCGCCTCACAGTAAGACGCTGTCCGGTTCGATTCTCAGTTAGAGCATTTTCTGTGTGGAGACATGCGTGAATGGGCGTACCTTCATTGAAGGTTGTGCATCAGGGCTGGTAACTCTGCACGTAAAATCAACTACCAATCATTAGCGGACTGGAGTTCCGCTGTGGCGACCCCTACCTGGGAAAAGCCGAAAGACGCAACAACAGATGACGTAATACAGCTCTAGGATGCTTTACATTTGGTTTCATCTGTACCCAATGCCTTCTTGGCTAATTGGCTAAGGGGTTGCTATGGGTGCAGCCTGCGCTCCCTTGTATGTGAATTTAGTTTTCCTGGGTTGGGAACATAAGTATGTTTTTCAAAATGAATTATTTTCCACCAATGTTATATATTACGGCAGATTTTTGGATGATATTTTTATTTTATGGAAAGGATGTCAAGAACAAATAACTGAGTTTGTTCAGTATTTGAATCAAACTACAGAATATTTAAAGTTCACCTATCAGTTTGATAAACAAGAAATTAATTTCCTGGATACTAAGATCATTAAAGGCCAGGATGGTTTCATCTCCAAAATCTGCCGTAAAAACACATTTTGTAACAATTATTTGCATTATACTAGTCACCATCCTATTCATCAGAAAAAAAGTATTATAAAGGGACAGGCTATAAGAATAGCTAGGATGACAACTGATAAAAATGATGTTATAACAGAGTTTAAAAATCTAAGGGATATGTTTTTAGAAAGAGGGTATTCAGGACACTTTGTTGATCCTATACTTATGGATGTACTTAATAAATGGGGTAACATTTATATACCCTTATTAGGCACTGGTGGAGATGGATCTGATAACAAATCTACTGCTATGATAGTTCAGGATACACCTAACTTCCAACAAGCTTGTGTAGTGCAATATAGTCCTTTGTATTCTCAGATTAAAGGAATCCTGACAAAAAATTGGAATATCTTTAAAACAAATACTGAGATATTCCGTATATTGGGTGATAAACCCATATTTTCTACAAAGGTAGGACCTAACATGAAGTCATTGTTAGAGGCAGGTTTTGTTTCCAACAATAAACAGGGTAAAAGATGTGGAAGTAAACCTTGTGGCAGGTGCTCCTATTGTCCTTATATATTACAAGATACTTCTATTTCTCTTGATAATAAAAACAAAAGTCATGTTTTTTTTTAAAAAGTGGCAATTGTTGCTCCAGCAAATTAGTTTATATAGCTAGGTGCAACACCTGTTCTTCCTTTTATATAGGAAGACAGAGTGAATGTTCAAAACTAGAATATATGAACATCTTTATGATATTAAAGACAACAAAGATACTAATGCATTATATAAACACAGTATTTTATGTACCAAGTTTACATGTTTTAAGTTTGGTATACTTGAATTTGTAACAATGGAAGCAAGGGGTGGGGATTGGCAAAATGTATTGTATAAAAAGGAGCTATTGTGGCAATTAAGGCTAGCTGCTGATTATCCACCAGGGCTCAATGAGCATATCACTATAATGCCAGTTCTCAAGGAAAAGGCAGACTCAGTTTAGCAATATCAAAAACATCTGTAAACATATTTGTGAATATGTTTATACATACTTTTTTGTTATGATGAGTTCATGTAATGGACTAGTATTTTATATTATTTATGTCTTGAGAATATTTGATTTTTTTTATATTCTTTACTGAGTAAAACAATTTTATTCTATTTTAATTAACTGGTGTTTACATTTTCAGGAGTTGTGATTTTTCATTGATGGAATTGGTTGGATTAGAACCAATGACTAACCAGCAACATGTATTTAAATGTGAACATTTTCAATGGTAATTTGTTCTGAAGAAGTCATACTAGTTGATGAAAGCGCTTAACAACTTTGGTTTATTATTTTTAATATTAAAACAGTACTGTGGACTCACAATGTTGTGCTCTTTTATTTTATCTGTTTTTTTCTTGGCTAATTATTGCCTTAGGTTTCTTGCTTCACCTATTTGCCATTTTGTCAGACTGCTGAGCATTTTTGAGTAAGATCTTGAAAGAGGATTTGATTGCCCCTGTTCTAAAGATTTTTTTCCTTTTTATTTAGGTAATATATAAAAGATTTACTGTCACATGTTCAACACTATTGTGGCCGAAAGTGCAGATATCCGAAGAAAATGTTTGGAAATCACAACACCAACCACAGTAAATGCCGAACTGAGCATTTCAGTGAAGTCGAATGTCGAACATTTCAACTTCACTAAAATGCTCATACCCGCTAAACATATTTTAACATGTTTTGCAGGGGGCAAGACCCCCCACACCCCCCTACTTATATATACAAACTCCAAGATCACACTACACTGAGGAAAGAGTACATGTCCCAATCCCCACTATAGTGCAATCTGCACTACACTGTCAAACCTTGCTATACCGGCTGTTTGCTATTGTAGGTTTCGACAATATAGTACTCGCACTAATAGTTCTGCTACCTGATTTATGCACATATGTTAATCGCACACAGTGAGATCGACTATGTGATTGTATACCTATATAAAATTACTGTCCATTCTCTAACTGACCTTCTTTTTACTTCTCACTCTACATTGAGGTCAAGGTCCAGTACTAAGATGCCCTTATTAGGGGTGTTTGTAGGTTCTTTATTGTGACAGAACAATAATTATATGAACAGTTAACTAACAGTCATGTAGTCCAAGAGACCATTGAAGATCCTCACCCAATTTCCCAAATGCCTCAGAATCACACAGTGGACAAATGGACATGGAGAGAAACAAACTGCTAACTACAAGAAGCAAACCATTAACAGCACATAGCCTGAATCATCTGCACTTACTGCCAGAGGAGAGGAACTTGGGAATGTGGGGTTTGAGCCTACAAGCCTAATAAGAGTCTTATGCTTTATTAAATACGCTGTCTGGGTTCTTTCTTGGGCCTCCGAGTGCTCTTTGTGGTTGTTAATGTTTTCAGAGCATGGTATCATAATGAAGCACCTTTAAATTAAATTTGTTTCTACTTTACCTTGACTTATTGTGTTTCTCATGACTCATCTTTGGCCCTTTTGTTGTTATCTGTACTGCTGCTGTGAGATGTAATTTAGAATAAAGGTATTAGCTATCAATGTTATGCTGATGACATTCCTATCTATTAGTTTCTCAGGATTGTGTGCAGAATTTCACAATTTATTTAACACCTTTTATTAAATTCACAATAATTAAGTAAATGCATGACCATGCATAAAATTATAGAAAACAAACAATCACACATTTTTTCTTCATTTCATGCATTATACATATATACTTTCTTTTTTAAAGATTATAATTTACTCCAGCATTTCATAAACTGCTCATATTGAGCCTTTCCTTAAATTTCATTACAACTACTCCTGAACATTTGTCTACATGTATCGTTTACACAGTGTCACTTTATTTCTATGTAATTTGTTTTCTTCCCTTTTTTAAAAGGTCCCTCGTCCATTACTTTTACCTTCATTAAAATATTCAAAAATTTGATTAAGGTTGACTTAAATTCTGATTTCCATTTTCCAGGAATTGATTTTGGAAGTCAATAGCATTAAGCTTAACAAGGTATTGCGATATCTAGGCAATACACATCTTGTATCCCATCTCAAAAGACTTGTTTCCTTGTTACAATCATTTGCTCCCTAACACGTCTAACAAAATATTTTGCAGAAAATTTTTAAAATCAGTCAACTTATTACATTCCCAAAAATAATGTTCAAAATCTTCTCTTTCTTTTCATTCACACCTCCACCAATTGGTATCTGCCTGAGGAAAAGCTTGCTGAAGTCTGTATGGTAGTTGGTGCAAAGGTTAAGAGTATGAGCTTTAGTTTCTGTGCTACAGGGTTTGATTCCAGCATCCCTCATTTGTTTGAAGATTGAGATTGGCCTAACAGTTAACATGTTTACCTTAGAGACACAAGTTACTGGGTTTGATTCTCACCTTTGGGAAGCATGGTTATGCTTAAAAAGTTCACTTAGAATAGTTTGCCTACATATGAACCTATACAAATACCTGTGTAAGCACTTTAATGCAAAAGTCTTAAACATTTTGGACTTTATTGCATACTTAGAAGCCATAGAGCTGTCCTCCCAATGTTGCTTTGTATACCGTCTTTCCATTCTCTCTTCCCAGTCTTTTCAAACCTCATCTGGGTAATTCTTGCAGTTATCATACAGTATTTATATGCCCCCTACTAAGTCTTGCATTTTAATAGCAATGTCTGTTCTCAACCCAATTAAGAAAAATCGGCAAGAGCTGGTCTTTCCTTTAGCAGTCCTCTATCCCTTTCGCATTGCCTATGCTCTGTTATTAATCCCTCAAAGAGAAACAGTCTCTAACTTGCAGTCTGGTCTCATCATTACTTCCTCATGATATTTTGGTTATTATACTAATTTCTTCAATAAATTCCACTCCCTATTACCTATTTTTCTAAGCTCCTCTTTGCAGTCATTCTTATTGGTAAAATCGCCTTTCTAAATTCCCATCTGGCCTTAGTTCCTAGAAAACGTTCTGCTACTTATGAATGTAATATTCTGTATGGATGTTATTATTCTCCTTAAGAGCTTGCATCCAAAATCCTATTTTCTCAAAAGCAACTCCATTGGTCAATCCACATACACACACAAACCCTTCCTTAAAGCAGCACATTCCTTTAATACAATATTCACTATACAAAAATATCTAAAATATAGCATATAAAATGCTTAACAACAATATAGGAACACACAGCTGTCTAATAACAGGCCTGAAAATCAAAATAGCCAATAAAAAGGACAATAGAATACTTTATTTACAAATATTTAAATGTTTAAACTTTTAAATGTTTAAAATATTAAATATGTAGGCCTACAGCAACCAATATATATATTTTCAATATGTTTGTATGGCGAATATTGGATAAAAGGAATGTGCTGCTTTAAGGATGGGGAAACGTAGCCAGAGATGAGCAATATTTAGAGCAATTCAGACCACACAAACACTTCAGCTAAATACAGATATTTCTAAATAAAAGAGCAATGCTGTGTCTCATCTCCTCCACTATTTAACTGAGGCTATTCAGTTTGCAAAGCAATTCTTTGATAATTTTTTTAACTGATCCTAGCCATGAACTCTTACAACTCTAACAGAACAGAAGACATAAAACAAAACAAATGTAATATTAGAATAAGATACAAAATAGAAGTGATGAAACTTTAAATGAAGAGCTTCAAATCAAAATTAAATGTAACCAGAGATGTGCGATATTCAAAGCAATGCAGACCACATGGATAACATTATCTGATGAAGTTCATAAGAAGTGAACAAAAGTACTAATCTTTTTTTATTCTGTATTTATTAAAGCTGAATAAATTGCAGTTTTATCATAGATCAGCCTGAGCCAGCTTTTGTTTGGAGTTTGCTCTCCTGCTTGGACAAATATTTGGTTATGAATATTAGTCTTAATTTTTCTATTAATATCTATTAATTGTAAAGCTCTAAAGCTCTACAGTATTCCTTCAAATCCAATAATCTTAACTCCCCTTTTTTCTCTGTGGAGAATGAATTTATTCCACTTAATGTTTGCTCTCTTCTCCTCCCAGATAAATTCCTTCAAATCTTTATTAATAATGTTACAAAACTCTACTCTGGTTGATAAAAATATGCCTGACATGTAAACAAAACTAAAGGGACTAGAAACATTTATACTGCTTGTATCTTACTATCCATATCCATAATCAAGATCTTCTAACTTCTCATTTTTGTGTATTATATTTTGTTTAGTTTCTTCCCATATATCCTTAGAGGCCACAATATAATCCCTTTGAAATCCATACATGTACATACTTCAAATTATCATGTCCCATAGATATGAATATTTCTGAACTAATTAATGTGTGGGTACATAGATACATAGTTGAATGATATACTTTTTGCTTTATCTTCATTTATTTTATATTCTAAAAAGTCTTGACACTGTCTCAACATGTTTAACAACAATGAAATGTCTTTTTTCTAGATTAGTCGAGTAAGATTAGTCAAGTATATAATAATGCCGCTGTGGTACGGCGGTAGCATTGTTACTTCACAGCAAGAGGTTCTCCCATTTGATTCTCAGCTTGGCTTGGGAGTGCCTTCTGTGTGGAGTCTGCATGTCCTCCCCATGGTTGGGTAGCGGTCAAAAGACATGCGTGCGTAAATGGGCATGCCTTCGTTGAAGGTTGGGCGTCGAGCTGGTACCTTGGCATTTCGTAAAAAAATTAACTGCCAATCATTAGCAGACCGGAGTTCGGCTGTGGCAACCCCTTACCAGGAAAAAGCAGAAAGACAAACAACAAGTCAAGTTTATAATAATATCACTTGTGAATAAAGCTAACTTTTCTTGAATACCATACTAGCTGTATCCTTGAATTTGTGAGTCTCTTATTTCTTTTGAAGATGGCTCTAAGTATAAAACCAATAACAAAGGAGAAAGAGGACACAGTGCCTATTTTCTCTGTTCAAACACAGCTTGTTGGGAAGAAGCTCCCCCACGTTAATTATTGCCTCTGTCCCTTCATATATCTTCCTAATTAATTCTACTATTCTATCAGGGAAGTAAATACTACCATTGCCCTGCATATAAAATCTCACCTGACTCCATTGAAGGCCTTTGTTTGCATCAAGACCCACAAACAATAGCAACATGTTGTTACATTCTGCTTCCCTTTGGATCATCATTGGTCCAGTAATATTGTCACATGTCTGCCTTCCATCTGCAAAGCCACATTGATCCATATCTATCAATTTCTGCAATGCCCTTGCCATTTTGTCAGCTAGTATAGACATAAACATTATAAAATCATGATTTAAAATTGAAACTGGTCTATATGAAGTTTGGGTTGAGAGGGCTTTACCCTCTTTGGGCAAGGTAGTCACCACTTCTTTCTTCCAAGATGCTAGCACTGACCCTGATTTTAAAATACTGCTAAATGAAACCTTCCAGATGTTTAGCACTTTCTCCCCTGCTAACGTCCAAGTCTCCACAAGAATACCATTTGCTCCTGGAAACTTCTCTGTTAACTGATTGTTCATCACCATTTTTATCTCATTACGTTCCTACATTTGGTAATGACCCCCTTCTACATTTGATTGCACAAGTCATTGTGCTAAGTGTTTTTGTGGTCTGGAGTTGTTACCAAAATATAATCCATTAACAGCAACATTTCTAAACTCACGCATATTATCTAAATACTTCCTTATTTTCCCATTAGTACTCAGGAATTGTTTCAGTTCTTGTTCTTTGAGATTATCCTGCAGGAGAGCCACCCAATCTCTAAAAACCCACAATTATAACACATCCCAAAATCTGACTAATTTCAGAAAGGAACACTTTAACAACATACTAAACTCCTTCAACTGGTCAATACTAAAAACACTACCCTTAGATGATGCAGTTAACTATTTCAACCAGCTATTTCTAGACACGGTTGATAGTGTAGCTCCACTAAGAACGAAAAGAACCAAAGTAAACCATGCACATTGGCTACCTAAATCCACTAAAAATTACTAATAGACAGAGATAAGGCCTGGAAGGTATGGCATAATAATAGGACTGATCAAAATCTACAGAAATAGAGAGACTTATGAAATAAGGCAAAAAAAAACTACAGCAAGAGACAGAAAATATATTTCACGCAACTAATGGACCATAGAACTAACCCCAAGAAGTTCTGGTCTAGAATCTCACCCCCAACAACAGACAAATCTCCTTCTCAAATTGCAGAAATTTTTAATCATCACTTTATACAAAATATAGCTACCTTACTAACAACTCCTGGCAGTCCCCCTGGTTCCAACTCAACAACCAACCCAATTATATAATTCTGTCAAACACTACCAAAGCCAACTATATAACCATCACTCTCACCCCCCCAAAACAGTTCCTGAACCTCCTAGTTTTACTTTGCAACTGGTACCCATTAGTCATATATGCAACCTTCTGTGCAAAATGAAACCATGCTCTCTCTCTCTCTCTCTTTCTCTCTCTGCTGACAACCTTCCAGCCAAATACCTGAAACTAGCTGCTGACGCCATAGCCTACCCAGTTAGTATTCTCATTAATAGATCTATCAAAGAATCCCAAATTCCCTTCCTCTGGAAATAACCCCCTTGCATAAAGGTGGAAAAATCTAATGATCTCTCCAATTACCACCCTATTGCCATCCTATCTCCTCACATAGTACAACACCACTAATATCTTTCACAGACACTGTCAATAAGGCCAGGAATACTGGGTAACTAATTTCAGCCCTTTTTTTTTTACCTTTCTATAGCCATTGATACTGTTTCACATCCTAAACACTTACAGGAACTATCCTCCCTTGGTCTTTCTCAACATTCTCTCCTATGGTTCTCTTACTACCTATCCAATAGACAACAATGTGTAAAATGGCAAGGTTTTCTTTTCCAGTATCTAACAAATAATACAGGACTACCACAAGGTTCCATCCTTGGACCACTCCTCTTCAACATCTTTACTAATAACCTACACGCTGTCTTACATCAAAATTTCCTAATCCAGCATGCTGATGATGTAATCCTCATCTCCAGCAACATGAAACACCTTAGACAACTAACACAAACTGCATTCACATCCATCAAGATCTTGCTCAATAATGTTCAGTTATTACTCAATCTCAGTAAAACTAAACTCCTACTTTCTAACCTAAAATACCCTCTCAGCTGATTTTAAGGTATTTTCACTAAACAATACAGAAACTGAAGTTGTTCCTTATAGCAAGTTATTAGGAGTCACAATCGACAATCAATTAACCTTTGACCTTTACATATATAACACTAAAAAAACACATCACAAGCTAGGTATGTTCTATCAACATAAGCATTTCAAGGACAAAACTACCAAAATTACATTAACCAACACCTACCTATTACCCTCCCTACTCTATGCTGCCCCCATTCTAACCAATCTTTAGAAAACACTAAAAACTTATCTTGAGTCATGCTACAATAAAATCGAAAAAAATTACCACAGGACTATCTTATTATAAGCACCACTGCTTTCCACACCCTAAATTGGCTAAAACTTCCTCAACATCCAAATTACTTCAATTAATTATGGCACTCAGAATTATCTACACTCCTAACTTCTATCCTTCCTTAAATGCTATACTTCAAATATACACACCCAGACAGGCTCTTCGCTCAGAAGATAAACAGCTTTTATCCTTAAGTAAACCTAACAAAACTGCAGGGAAATCCCTTTCCTCCTACTCAGTGGTAAAATTATGGAATTTCCTCCCCTTTGACATCAGAACCATCTGAAATTTCAGAATATTTAAATTTAAACTAAAACACTTATTTATTTATTTATTTATTTTTTATTTATTTAGATTTGTTGACCGGGAGAGTCCGACTGGATACAGGTCCATTTTCAGCGGAGGCCTGGGGAGAAAAGCTCCACATTCAAATGTTAGAGACAATATGTGCACTTTGAGAGATATATCATTACAAATTATAGCTTTAGTTACAGCTTAGTACATAATACAGAATTAAGACAAAAGTAAAATAACAGCTGTAGAACAAACATACAGGTTTAAACATAGATTGCATATGTTGTACAATGTTACAGATGTAGGACCATATTCATCAGTAGACAGCAGAAGCATTTCTGTTTGTGAGGTACATAACAGACATTGTCAATTGTTTCAACAATAACTTTTTATTGTATGGTAAGTAGCTAGGTTATTAAGCTACTGTGCTAGGTATATTCACAGTAGTTAGTGGGGTGCTTAGAGAGGGAGCGGTGGGAGGAGTGGGGGCTATTAGAGGGGAAGTTGCTCAGGTCATGAACATGTCCTTGTATCAATCCAGGATAACTTCCACACTGCATCAACTACCACACTGCCTCTTCGCTCTCCTTACTCCATATTTCTCTTTTCTTTATTACCTTTCTTTACCATTACGGCAGCTTTTGATATATTTTTTACCTTTATCTATAATGCAGCTCCTTATACACCCACTTACATACACCCTTCAACTCCCAATCTAATTCAACATCCCTCCTTCATTTACAACTCTGCCTTTTCTGCTAATACAAATCACTCCAAACTAATTCATCCTGACCTTTTATAAACTTCTCTGTTCTCTCTAACTAGCTCACTGAAAAAATTGCATTGTTAATACAAATACTACTTTATCTGTAAAGTACGTTAGACATTTTTTCCCTTAAGAGAATGTCTGTACTTATTTCCTGTAAAAAGCTATGTATATGTCCTATTCAGTAACTATTATATGAACTTCTTGTTCAACTTTTGTAAATTTTGCTTTCATTACTTTTGATTTTCATTTATACCTGCGGTGGTGGTGCTGCGGTAGCATTGTCGCCTCACAGTAAGACGCTGTCCGGTTTGATTCTCAGCTAGAGCGTCTTCTGCATGGAGACATGCGCAAATGGGCGTACCTTCGTTGAAGGTTGTGTGTCAGGGCTGGTAACTCGGCATGTAAAAATCAACTACCAATCATTAGCGAACTGGACTTCTGCTGTGGTGACCCCTAATCAGGAAAAGCCGAAAGACACAACAACTTTTGATTTTCATTTACTACTTTTTGCAAAACCTTATTTTGTTTTGTAATGGAGCTTTTCTCCCGGGGCCTCCACTGAAAATGGGCCACTCTGCCCAGCCAGACTTTCCCGGTAACCAAATGTCAAATAAATAAATACATAAATCCTTCCTCTGCAATTCTTTAACCTTTGACAACCCATCTATGTAATTATGTTATTTTTTCTGATACTCTGCTGAATATCTTTTCTGAAGTCCTTTCCACATCAAATTCACATGGTCATTTCTATCCAAATGTGTCTCTTAACATTGCTATTTGCATTATACACTTCTACTCTTTTGTTTATGTTTATAACTGCAATGCTATTGACAGCCCTTGATATAACTGTTAAGGTCATTCTTGTAAGAGACTATTACTTTCACATAGTCTGCTTGATAGCTCTTTCTGAATATCTGTTTCCAAATTATGACTTACATGCAACACATTAATGTTTGTCAGCCTGATCTAGTATGCATTTCCTGCTTATCTCTAGTGAAATCGGTGTCACATTCTGCTTCAATAAAACCCCATAAGAAACAAGAAACTAAATATATTGTGTAAATGCCAACTCCCTTTAACACACAGCAAACAATGAAATCTATATGCACCTTCCAAAAAGGGTAGTTACCCTTCCATGTATGGGCAGTTGCCCTAAATAGACAGCTGCACCCACAGGCTTTACCTATTGTATTATTAGGCTTAACCATGGTGGAAGCATATGTTAAATCATGTGATCTCCCTTGCAATTATACCATCTGTCCTTGACCTATCACTGTTTCCCTCCCAGATGTGAAAGCAACAGGTTGCATGTTCTCAGTAAACTGATTCTTAGCCTTAAAAAATGCACTGGTTACACTTCAATGACTACACTAAATCATGCACTCTTATTTAATATACATGTACGAAGGCTGTCAGTAATATAACTGCCTGTAAAAGAATTTACTTCTCTAACTATCAAACATTCATTTATTTTCACTGAACTTCTTACCAGTTCCCCTTTAAGCACTAATTACAGTGTTTCTTATACAAATGGCACAGAGCACATTTCTCAGTCATTTCCTGATTAACTGCATCTATATACTCACTCTCTCCAGCTGCTGGCACTTATTCATGGAAAGGGGAAAAATAAACAAAAAAATAACAGCTAAAAGCTTTACTTACACAAGAAACAGATCTTTTTAAATTCAAAACTACATTTTATACGGTTTCCATTTTCTATCAAGTTTTCTTGGCAAAAAATAATTCTTTGTCTGCAATATAAATAAGGAACATTAATCTATCTTTCTAGCTATGCAAAACAGGAGCAGCAAAGAAATTATTGTATTTTAATGCTGATATAATGAGATCAATATACTTTTGCATCTTCACCCAGCATTCCAAGATCACAAGAATGTGTTGTTTAATATCCAGCCCTTATCTTGTTACAACCATGGATCATTAGAGATCAAGCAGAAATACCCATGAAAGAAAAAGGCACTGTAAAATATGATACTTGTCCACAATGCTATTTTATTTGTGAGGATAAATTTGTTGTCTTGGACAATTATTTAAAAACTAAAGTCATATCTGAAAAGGATGATTGTGGCACTAAAAATATAGTTTATTTAGCTAGGTGCTCTGGTTGTACTGCATTTTATGTGGGGAAAATGGAACGCAGGCTAAGAAGAAGAATTTATGAGCACCAATATAACATTAGAAAATGGAATGAGAATAGTAGATTGTATAAACACGCAAATACCCACATTTTAAAATATTTAGATTTGCTATTTTGGAAAGAGTTAAGGAAAACCCTCGAGGTGGAGACTGCAAGGCATTTTTGGACGCAAGAGAGGTAAAATGGCAAATCGGATTTAATGCCAGTCAGTTCCTGGAATTAATGAAGCTGTCATTATACAGTAAACTCTCAGTTAACCGGCACCCATGGGGATTGGTAGATGCCAAATAACTGTATAAAAGCGTTAGGAAAACTGTGTTGTATGGATTCTGATGAAGTCCAAGTATATGGATGAAAGAGCTTAAGCCAGTATGGAATCTTTTTGGGTCTATATTACCTTATCAAAAAGCCATAATATCGAATGACTTTTCATTGAACCGTAAAGGTCGAATGCTGAAAATAGTGAAAACGCGAATGAACGAATTCTTTCCCTGGGAAAGAAATCACTAGCCCTAACACCAACTGCACACTAGTCTAAACATAACAAAGTGGGGGGGCTTTGCCCCCCACAACCCCCAATGTGGGGGGCTGTGCCCCCACACCCCCCTAACAAAATATACCAACTCCGAGATTGCACTACAGTGGGGAAAAGGGCAAACTCACAAGGATGGCCAAGCAGTTTCTTTCCCAGGGAAAGTATTCGCTCATTCACGTTTTTGCTATTTTCAGCTTTTGACTTTTACAGTTCGATGAAAAGCCGTTCGATAGTTCGATAAAAAGCCATTCGATATTATGGCTTTTCAATACCGTAATATAGACCCATTTTTTATGTCTTTTTAAATGTGGAATAAAGTCATAAAGTGCTTTTAATGGACTTTTAACTGAGGCTGCTAGTGTCGCTATATGTTTTTTTCCCCTAAAATATAAGCACGTTGATTGCAAGAGCCACATATTGCCACCCCCCCTTGTTTGACTGTTAGTATACTGTGTAATGTTCTGGTCCACTTCTAATATATTTTTACATTGCGTTCCATTTTGTAAGTGAATAATGATTCACTACCTAGAAAGCTGAAATTTTGAGGGTTCACTTTAAATGTGTTCCAATTGTTGTACACTGTACATTTAATTTCCTTGTTGTATTTGTTATATTCCAATATTATGGCTTGTTCATAGGTTCATAGGTGTGTACAAGGCTAATGGCCCTGGAGCCTTTACAATCCTAGCTCATAGGATTACCCTGACATTGTGCCACCCGACCTTAGTTCCCAGTGCCTCTGACGAGTAGAGCCACTGGAGTGATCCCCTGGGTGAATTTTCTATTTCCTAAAGTTGCTGTTTCACCCTCATGTTTTTTATCATTCTTATCTAAACCCACTCCTAACAATGGTTTCAATTTTAAGCCCCATTCATGTAGGACTTCTTCCTTTAAATTATTAATTGTTTCCCTAGATAACTTGTAGAAATAACCATGCAAGATGAGAGGTGAATGCACTGTATACAGGCATTATGCCTGAGCTCTTACCTGCACCAATTGGTGAAGGATCCATTACATCATGTTATCACATATGAGTTTGCATCACAATAGGTCAGCATCAACAGCTCCCAAATGAAACACTAAAAACATTGTTCCTTGCATGGAGGCAAGCCTCATGTATCACAAATGTGGGATAATTTAGCACAAGCTCTTTTACTTTATTATACTCATTTTCTTGTCACTGCACTTTGGAGAAAGAGAGATGAGTGATAGGCACTGATAAACATCTCTTGTTCTTTCTGTTTTTAAACAAACATTTACAATTTTCAGTAGTCCTCATGTATAGTGCCTGTTTTGATATGTCTCAGTAGTTTTCCTA
Source organism: Protopterus annectens (assembly GCF_019279795.1). Taxonomy (NCBI): domain Eukaryota; kingdom Metazoa; phylum Chordata; order Ceratodontiformes; family Protopteridae; genus Protopterus; species Protopterus annectens. The sequence goes on from NC_056733.1 coordinate 1,129,940,266, forward strand.
TTTTAATATTTGATCACTTTTCCTTTATGCAATATATACATGCGACCCAACTGAAAACTGAGGCTTACAATGTCTTTAGAACTAAATCTTTCCATGTCTGCATAGTTATATCTGTTCTAACATCATATTCCTATAGCAAATTATTTAGATCATCTTCTGGTCCCATTTTTCCCATCCCTTAAGCTCTCCTCTATTTTTTATTCTGGCTTTTAATGCCGTAGGGTTCTATTTCTCTTTGATCTTGATTTTCTTATCCCATCTGACCCGTTTCAGACAGAGTGTTTCTTTCCCTCTTCCTTGTCTACCTTATTCATTTTTCCATTTAAATCCTCCACTGTGGGAGTCCTCCTTCATCCATTTTCTTGTTGTCTTTTTCCTGCGCTAATCATAATTCCCACTAACTCATTATCTTCATCCTTTATTCCTTCTTCATAACCTAACAGGAAAAGTTTCTTTGACAGTCCTACTGCTCTAGAAAAAGAGTCCTCATTACGCTATGTGTGCTTTCTATGATCTACCTTCACGTTTCACTGTGCCAAAATACGTATTCAAGATTACAAATAGCTTTAGACCTTTGTCTATACTTTCATCTATATCCAACGTCAGTGCTTTCCATTCCTTCATTTTCCTTTAACTTTCTGTAATATTTTACTTTATATGCTCTTCATTGATATTCAACTGTATCCAACAGCCAAATCCACAGATATTTCATCTCTTCCTTCTGCATTTCACGTCTTCCTTCTTTTGGGTTCCCTTCCCTTTTCTGCTTTACCACTATCATTTGAATTTTCCCAGTTCACTTTATACCTCATTTTTTTCCAATTTTTATAACCTAATTTTTTTCTCATCAGTGCTGTGCTATCATATCCAAGCTACTGGGACACAAGCCCAGGTGATCTGTAAAAGTGACTGTAAGTGATTGACAGTAAAACATAGGTTTGGAAAAGGGATGCTATACCTCTCTATATAAATCACTATGTTGTTTCTTCATGTAAACAGTTCAACAAAGGACAAAGCTTTTGAGAAATGTAACTTTTCTAAAATCATTAAAGCTGTGGAAACTTTTACTTAAAAAATGCAAACTTCAGGTTATACTGCTATTATCGATACAGTTCATATCTCCTTTATTTACTATATTAAAGCCTGTTCTAAGGCAAAAAATCACAGGATCAAGCAGGATAAGGTCTTTTAAAGTGAATGTATATAGAGACTAGAAGAAATGGTCAGGAAAATGTTTTTGTTACTAATATCTTGGCTACCTGTCCTCAATGGATATTGACAAAAATACTAGAAAGCAAAGACAAAAAAAAGCTAATGCAAAATATTGTCTTATATGAGTGTCATATGATCTGCTAATACTAAGTTCATAAAAGCTCAGTCAAACCTGAAAGACTGAACTGGCAAGACACTGAACATTTTGTAAGTTATATTGAGCTTTGGTGATGTCAGTGTTAGTTACATTATTTAGGGGTTCAGGGGCACAGCCTACAAACTGAGGGCATGGATAACTTTGACTCCATATTCAAAAAAACTTCAGTTAGTAGCTCATTTAGTCTTGCAGACTCAATTAAAAAAGACTTTTAAAAAGCAGGGCATCAATGAAGTTTTCTATATGGCAGTTTCAAAATGCTGAGTGCTGAGAAGCCAAAAAGAAAAAACACTGAAAACCTAGGAAGAGAGGGAATCTCTAAGATTGGCCCTCTCCTTTAAACTGCTATTTTTGGCAGGAGGGGGAAACAACTCTAAAATCGCAATACCTCTGAGAAAATATAATATTCCAATAAATGGCCATTTCAGGTCAGGTCCGTTTTTTTGGCCATTCAGTGTCCGTGGTTCTGGACTTGCTGTAGTGGATCCCAACATTTCAAATGGTCATCATTCTACAACTATTCAAAAAGTACATTTGTGTAAGTTGCACTTACCCATAACAGTAGATGTTTGAATTTTTCATTGTTGCAGTAGCATTTAGGCTATAGAGGATATTTCCTTGCCTGGAAAACAACAATCTGCTAGGTTCACAAAGCTCTGGCTACTCGCATCACCTTCACTTTGACTGCTGATTGGCTAGCCTCAAGGAGGGAAATAAGCAGTTAGAATAAAGATTTCTTCAGGAGTTTCTTGCCGATATAAATCGAGAGAAGGGTCTAACAATCCTGAACCAAAACAAAAAAAATCAATAACAATATAAAGCAAGAACACTCAAAAAACCTGTTTTATATTTCCATGATAACTGTTTACAATACAAAGGGCTTTGGAGGGTAAGTGCCACTACAGTGGCAGTGAGAATTCAAACATCTACTTTTACGGGTAACAATAACTTACACAACTGTACTATGTTCATCAATTACACTGCTGCAACAGTATTTAGGCTATGTGACCTAACTAGCAAACACTAACCAACATGGGAGGAAGTAGGGTATGGATCCAGGAGGCCCTGGAAAATGGTCCTAAGAACATCTAGATCTGGACCTAGAAAAGTAATCTAGTCTGTAGCTCCCTCTAGAACACTTCTAGAGTCCACCCCCTTCTAGTATACCATCAAACAGGATAAGGTTCTAGTAGAATGTGCCTTGATACTACCTGGAATGGTTTTGCCATGGTGGGGATAACAAAAGGAAATAGCCAAGAACAGCCACCTGGAATCTGCCTGTTTCAGCAAAAGATGTCCTGTTTTGTCCCTTGATAAGAAATACATAGCTAGTTAGCTTTTCTAAAAGGCTTAGCCCTGTTAAGAAATATCTGAGCTGTCTGTGCATGTCCAGTGTATGTGGAATATTTTATCCCTGTTTTCTGGACTCTGGACAGAAAACTGGGAGACCTGTAGCTTAATTGAAAAGTAAACTCTGAAACCCCTTTGGGTATGAATGAGGGATTTATGCATACTGTGACCCTATATCTAAAGAATATAAGGGCTCTATATCATAAGCACGAAACAGCTGAAAAGTGAACACATAACGAGCGACACATATTCATTAAAAAGCATTTAAGCAATTCAATGAATATGCCATAGGGCAAAGAGGTAGATGGCCAGCTACACTGTGTTGTCCTTTCCTTCACTGTAGTGTGATCTTGGAGTTGGCATATTTAGTTAGGGGAGTGTGGGTGGGGCACAGCCCCCCATGTTGGGGGGTATGGAGGGGCAAAGCCCCCCACCTGAGTCGGGTTTCTAACTTTTTTTGTTTGCAAATGGCTGCATGAATTTTTTTGCTAGGAAAAAATACGAGGACGTGGCCATTTGCTGTTTACAGTGTTTGCATTTTATGTGTCGACGTACATGTAGTCACACATATGATCTTTCGTGTTTATGATATAGACCCAAAAATAAGATAAGATTCACCCACCATGAGAGCTTGCAACTCATATCTTCTTTTGTATATGTCAGAACAATAATGAGAACAGTTTTCCAAGTCAAGAACCTTAAATCCAATTCATGAGCAGATTCAAAATGTGACATAGTCAATTTCTCCAGAACAAAGCCGAGACCACAAGGAGGAGCAACCTATTTATAAGAAAGTCTCAGGTGCAAAACTCCTTTTAGAAACTGTTTTATCACAAAAAGTAGATAAAGAGAAGGATCCATGGCAGACATCATGAAATGGCGACAAGATGAACCTTTAGAGAGGAATAAGAACACCAGTGGGACAAAATCCCTAATGGACCCCTGGTTATTGCTTAGGCACCAACTAGAAAATCACTTCCACTTACCAATATAGAAATTTCTAGTAGTAGATTTTCTTGCCTTGTTTAGTACCTGTTGCACATCCTCATGATATTAGTGCATAAAAGAAATGAATCATCCAGGCAGTCAGTTGAAGTTGATTAAGAATGGGGTATATCAATCTTGCCCTGTCTTGTGTGAGTAGATCCAGTCTGTGACAAAGCTTATGGTAACTGTCCTTGGTAAATTCCATAAGAAAGGATAACCAATGTTGTCTGGGTAAAAAAGGAAATCACCACAGTGATAGTTGGGGAATCCTTCTGAATTATCAGAATTATCCTGGGTATCAGAGGAAAGGATGAAAATGTATACAGGAACATTCCCTTCCAAGAGAATAAAAAAGCACATATTTTCCAGGCTTGCTTGCAAGGAGTCTTGGAACAAAATCTTTTTTGAGTTGTCTGTTTTGAAAGAAGGTGAACAGATTTATTTTAGGTGTTCCTCAGATCTGAATCAGTTCATGGAAGACCCCTTCATTTAATTTCCATTCATGTTGCTCTGTCTTGGTCTTGCTCGGCTTGTCTGCCACTATGTTTTGCACTGATGGCATGTAACATGCAAGGAGAGTTAAGGAATGATGAAGACCTAATTCCCAGTTTATCCTAGCCAGCCTGGATAGAAGGTAGACTTTGTACCTCTCTGCTTGTTTATGTACCACATGACTGTGGTATTATCTGTAATAGCTTGTAAAGGTCCTGGGGACCACAGATGATGAGAGATGTTATGGCATGGATCACATCCAACATCTTTATGCTGATATGCTCTGGTCTGTCTGAAAGACTCAACAGGCCCTAAACTTTTATCCCCATAGAAACTGCTCCTCAAGCAAAATCTGAGGCACTGGGGAAAGAGTTTGGATTGGAGTCTCAGAAGGTAACTGGATTTAACTGGATTTGTTGTATCCACGAAAGCAGTTTCGATTTTAAGAAGCCCAGAACTGTAATTTGATGTTCCTGAGAATGTAAATGGTCATGTATTTTAGAAACCAATACATCTTTCTCATCTGCAACCTTGGTCCAGGAATCATAAGAATTGTGGAAGCCATGAACCTCTTCTCTTGCAAAAGTCTGTGACTGATTGGAGAAGATTGTGGTAAACATCTGTCTTCTCTTGAGTCAAAACAGCCATTTGCAAAGAAGTATGTAGACACAGGAATGCAGTCCCATGAATTGATTCAAGAAGGATTTTGCCATATTTATCTGAAAGCCCAGACTGGCCAGAAGAGGCATAACTCATGTTAATGACTCCTGACATCTGAATGACCACTGCCAAGATTTACAAGTCATCTAAATTAGGAAAAATGTGAATGCCATTTTGTTTGCAATAAGCTATGACTGGAACAAGGCATTTCATGAATACTCTTGGAGCTGTAGATTATCCAAAGTGTGTAAGACAGAGAAAGGCTAACGTTACCCAAAAATAGAGAGCATTAAATATTTCCTGATGCTTGTTGCTGAGAAAAATGATAGCAAAGCATCTTTTAAGTCTAATGTCACCAAGTGACTCAAGGGAATGAGGGGAAACAGGTTCTGTCAACATACAAATTTCAGTTCCTTCCCATACAGGTTTAGAAAGGAAATAGCTAGTACTGATCTCTAAAAGTCTTCTTTCTTTGTTACCAGAAATATTTTGAAATAGTAGCCCTTGCCCCCTTTTACGGATACTGATTCTGTGACTCCATGGGCGTTTAAAGACTGAAGATCCGTGAAAAAAAATTATTTGGTTCTGAGGGTGGGAAGGAATTTAGATCCAGTTTCCACAGGAAGTTTTTTACTAGGTATGGAAACCTGTACAGGTTACTGAACAGCAACATTCATACCCCACAAAGCATGTTTTACTGAGGTAAGAAAGTCATCTTTCTTAGCTGTAATTACATCTTGAGATAAAACAATATTTAATCTTTTGTTTGTTTTCTTCATAGGAGTGCCTACTAAAGATAATTGACTTGCAGGAGGAACATCTGACCAGTCTAATTGTCTCTTGCCTCAGTACACTGTGAAGAATCTCTCCCTCTCAAAAGGATGGTTCTCCATGCCTACACAGGAGATGAGAACAGCTGAACAAGACATGGCTGACCCCAGTTCATTGTGGCCAAAAGGCCTACACTAGAAGAAGATGGAGAAGTAAGTGAGAGGTCTGAGGAAGAACCAATCAATGGTGACTGAATATTCAACCACTTTCAGCTGAGGTAAAGACTGAGCAGATGACATTGGCAAGGGTTCTCTGGTAACCGTTTTTTTTTTTTTTTTTTCTAGGGACAGCAGGAGAGGAACCAGCAGGAGCAGTGTACATATTCAAGCTGTAGCCAAGGAAGAGAAGCCAAAAGCAGAAAAACTGTTGCTGTAACAAGCCATTTGAAAGGTAAGCTGTCACCTACTGTCCACAAGCAGCACACTAACACTCACGCTTCTTATCCCAGCACCTTCACAAAAGAAAAAGCACAAGCAGTGCAAAAACTCCCTGTCAACTTTTCTTTTATCAACCAACGTGAAAACTAGTGACAGAAAAAAAAATGGCAGACAGGTTGTACAAAGTGAGCATGAGCACGTCACTGACAAAACACATCCCTGTCTGTCCCCAAGTAAATCTTTTAAAATGGTTCTGAAGCTTACACAAGGAGAACACATTTTTTAACAAAATTAGCCCCAAAATAGTTAATTAAGACAAATAGCTATAAACAGTGGTCCCTGACAGGAAACATCCAATACTGACAAAAATACTGAGTTTCTTAAAAGAAAAATATTTCCTTTAGTCAGAAAAATAAAATAAGCATATTTTTTTCAAAGGTCAACAATTTCTAGGTGGAGGGGTTCCCACCGGGGACATTTCTGCCAGAAATGGAGCTCTTGTCTGAAGCATCTTCTTGAGATGGCAAGAAAGTACAAATAAATCTTCACCTTGACTGCTGATTTCCTGTGCTGCAGATTTTTCTTGGTGTATGCATGGTAACGTTGACATTCAGTTAAATGTATACATATGCACATACATGCATGTGTGTGTGCATCTGTAGATAAATGTATATTTATTTATGTTATTTATTTTATTTTATTTTACATTTGTTGACCAGGATAGTCCAACTGGATACATGTCCATTTTCAGCGGAGGCCCGGGGAGAAAAGCTCCAAGATAATAATATACATTGAGCATTTAGTAAATGCTAGTTTCAAGCAGATTACAGTCATAAGAAATAACAGCATTTAGCACATATAGTACTTATTATAAAACACTTTACAAAACATAACATTATTTTCATAGTTAAACATACATAACATTACATTCAGGTTTAAGACACACTGAGCAGCAATTATACAATTGACCCTTCCTGAAATGGAGTGGTAGAAAAAAGTTAGAAGTAGTTGAGGGTAAGGCACCTAAGAAATAGAGAGGTCACTAGTCGGGGTTAGTGCAAGGACATAACCAATGAATTTTGAAGTATTTCTTGAGTTTGCTTTTGAATGAAGTTAGTGAGGGTTCTAGGGACAAGTCATCTGGGAGTCTGTTTCATATGTTTCCAACAGAGTTGGCAAACAGAGAGTCCCCAGCCGAGTAGTTGGATTTGTATGTTTGAACTAGGAGTCTAGTGGATGATCGCAGTGGCCGGGTGCTGGTGGAGGGGCTGATAATATTTTTAGTGCAGGTGTATTTTCTGGTTGGTAAAGGACTTTATGTGCCACTATTAGCTGGTTGAACTGCAGTAGGCTTGGCAGTTCAAGCCATCCTAGATGATTTAGGTTGTGACAGTTGTGTGTCTGGTAGGGTGTGCCAGTAGCAAATCTGACAATGTGGTTATAGCAGGATGATAGTTTATTAAGATCTGTTTTGTTTAAGTTGGAGTATAGAGGTGAGGCATAGAGAAGAGTTGACAGCAGATGGGAATGGGCAATTGCACTTCTAGCAAGTGGGATAAGGAAAGATTTGATTCTGTAAAGACAGCCACGTTTTTTATTAATGGTTTTGATAGTTTGATTGATATGCGCATCAAACTTCAGGCTGTTATCAACTATGACACCCAGTAGTTTAGTTTGGGCTTCTGGGGAGATGATAGTGCCATTGTTAGCAGTTATGTTGAAGGCTGGCAGGGGGGTCCTGCATGTGGGGGAGAAGAGGAGCACCTTAGTTTTGTTGGGGTTTAGGATTAGATGTTGATTGGAGAGCCATTTTTCCACTGTATTGAAGGTAATTTGGGTTAATGTGAATAAAGTAGCTGGTGAGGTGTCAGAACAAATCAAGGTGGAGTCATCCACATATTGAATGCAGGTAGCATCTGGGATGACTGAATGAAAGTCTTTGATAAAGATGGAGAAAAGAAGGGGTCCTAGTATTGAGCCCTGGGGGACTCCTAATGTGATGGGTAGGCAAGATGATAGCTTGTCCTGCCATAGGACTGCCTGTTTCCTGCCCTGCAGGTAGGATTGAAACCATTGGAGTACATAGCTGTTTAAGGAGAAGGCCTTCAAGGTATTTATAAGCATTTTGTGGTCAACCATGTCAAAAGCCTTGGACAGATCTAGAAGGAGTGCTGAGGATAGTTTGTTATTATTGTGGTTGTGGTTAATGATGTTAGAGAAAGAGAGAAGGGAAGAAGTAGTACTGTGGCGTGGCTTAACGCCATGCTGAAAGTTGGACAACAGCTTGTTCTGTGAGAGGTAGTGCATGAGCTGTATGTGTAGACATTTTTCCATAATTTTAGCTAGAGGTGACAGAATAGCTTTGGGTCTAAAGTTTGACAGTTCAGTGGAACTGCCGCCTTTATGGAGAGGTATGACATGGGAGATTTTCGATACAGTGGGTACAATAGCTTCATATATAGCTCTGTTGATTAAGATAGAGATGGGGTATGCTATGGTGTCAGCAGCCTTTTGCAGATAGTCTGCTGGGAGGAGGTCGGCAGCCAGGGTGGTGGGTCTTAGTTTCTTAAGTAGGGCATGAATAAGTTGAGTAGGAACAGGTTGGAAGGTAAAGTATGTTTGGGTACTGGGTGTGCTACATTAGAATTAGAGCCATTGGGAGAGAGTTGGCTGGCTCGAGACTGGATAGTCTCTGTGAAGAAGTTGTTGAAGTTATTAGCAATGTCTACTGGGGATTTTTGCTGGGAAGCTGAGGGGGGGGGGGTGGAGTGGCCGTTTGGCCTGGGTGGAATAGTTTGTTTATTCCTGCCCAGAACTTTTGAGGTTTGTTTTGGTATTTTTGCAGTAGATGGTAGTAGTGGTTCTTTTTGTCTAAGGTTATGGATTTTTTTGTGTCATTCCTTAGCTGTCTGAATCTTAGTTGATCAAGTGGGGCTTTTGCTTTTTGGTAGATGGCCCATGCTTTGTTTCTGAGTGAAATTTTGGTTTTGGTATCTTTAGAAAGCCACGGTGCAATATTAACTTTGGTTCTAATAGAGCAGCTGGGAGCATGGGAGTTAAGAATAGCAAGGAATTTGGTGTTAAAGTATGCTACTGCTTCATCTAGGGGAGACGTTTTAGTACTGACCAGTTGCATGCCTTAAGTTCATTTTGAAACTTGGTGAGAATAAAATTCTTGTTGTTTCTTAATGTTCTATAGGTGGTTTGCTAGGAGCAGTCCACTTTGAGCTTGATTACGTAGATGAGACAGTGATCACTTAGGTCATCAGGCAAAGTGCCTGATTTATAAGATTGAAGATGGGTATTGACAAGTATCCAGTCTAGGGTACTATCCTTGTTATTGGGTTTTCCTGTCCTGGTGGGGGAGGTTATGATTTGAGTAAATCCATATAGGTTTATGTGGGTTGTGGGGGTTTCACAAGAGCAAGTGTTCCAGTCAATGTTGAAATCCCCAAGAACAATTGTTTCTTGGGGGTGGTTATTGGATAACCAATATAAGAAGTCTTCTAAGGTTTCTGTGTTCCTTCCTGGGGGAATGTAGACACAGACAATGTTTACATTTGTTTTTGTTAATTTGTAGTTTTGAGATAAGAATTTCGGCATTATTGAACTGGGGTGGTTGTTGGGTGTCTATGCTGACAGATAGGGTAGACTTGTAAAGTATGGCTACCCCACCACCCTTTCTGGTGGTACGGTCTAGTCGAAACATATTATATACCCTGGTGGCAGACTGTCATGGTCCTTGGTGGCAGGCTTCAGCCACATTTCTGTTAGGCATAATATATATGGGGAATGAACAGTTAAGAGAGCATGCAGGTGCTGAGTTTTGTTATTTATGCTCCTAATGTTTAGATGGCAGGCCAGCAATGGACTAGGAAGTCTATTTGTTGGAGCTATGGTGGTCGGGGATATAGTAGGAGGATTAGGGCCAACAGGTGGGGATGGACCAGGGTTTGGGTGGATGTCGCCATCCTTTGTGAGGTTGTAGTGTATCCTGAGTATGAAATTTAAGATTTTGAATAAAGTTTTGTAATAGTGTCTAGTTTTATGACTAATGTAACTAGGTCTAGTAAGATGGTAGTATTTAGGGATTAAGGAGGTAAGCATGAGAGGAGTGAGTAAGGGTGCATTATTATCTGTTATACATGGGATGGATGTTTGGAATTTAGGGTAGTGGAAACCTGGGTGATCCTGATATTCATAGGCGGTTTGGAGATATGGGATGAGTAACAGGGGTAGAAGTAGAGTTAATAAGACTATTTTGGGTGATAGCATACCTACTGAATGGTATTTGTCACTTAGGCAAAAGGAATAGTAGAGTTAGAGGACTGGTGGCATCAGGTTGAGGGTGGTGCTGTTGAGTGACAAGTTGTTACTGATTGGTTTAAAAAAGTGGGATGTAGATATATATATATATATATATATATATATATATATATATATATATATATATAAATATATATGTGCACATATACATATATAATTATCCTGGTGTAGTTAGGGTGTAGTTAGTATGCCTATGAAAAGCATTCTGTGATTTTTGGAAAGGATGTGGGTTCTAACATCTTATAGTTTAATATGAAATATTTTGTGAATGGAGTGAATACATATAAAGCTGATTCTTTCTGTTTGGTGTGTGCATATTCAAAGACTCACAAGTACATTTTTATGGTGGAATAAGATAGGAAGAAAATATCATACATTTCTACATCAGTTAAGAGCTGAGTTGCAAATGAAGAGGTAATGTCTACTATCAAAACAGCACCTGTCATGAATTCAAAATTGTGATAGGTTCATAGATTCATAGGATGATACTAGGCTATTGGCCCGGAGGCCCTTATAAGCCTAGCCAAGAATTTTGCCCATGTTCCCTCAAAGTCAGCACCTGTTTCCCCTGTCCAGCAGGGACACAGGTGGGATCCCAGGGGTATATTTTATCTTTCCTATCCAGTCGTCCAGTTTCCTCTTAAAGAGGGCTAGACAGGTACTCTGCTTGACATGTAGAGGGAGTCTATTCCACAGATGGGGGAGTCTTTGGGACACAAATCTATCCTGCCAACAAGTTCTATTAATATAACAGACCAGGTTAAGGCCTTGTGTGCGGGATGCACGACTGGAGTTTGTTTTACAGATATGCAGCAACTCAATCAAGGCTGGGTTTGAAATGGGCTTGTATGCCAGACACAGGTCACCTCTGAGCAGTAAAATAGAATCAAGCATACCAAGAAATAATGACAAAGCCAGGACAGGTAACATTGTGTTTTTCTTTTTTTTTACAGTTGAAGGAAGAGTCAAGTTGCAGAACACAAACCTGGTCCTTATTCTGTAAAAAAAAAAAAAAACATTCCTTTTAAGATTTGCAACAGAAATTACAGAGACAGCCTTTCACCTTTTCTAAGGTGAAAATCCTGTTTATATTAATGGCTAGATCCTGGAGTGATGTTGTGAGAAGCATTATAACAGTCTGGCATTACTCTATGGTATTTTACTTCCACCAAACCAGCAGTTGTTATGAATCTCTTTATAGGATTTGGATGGTTCTTGACAGTGACATCATCTAGATCAATGGGATAGTCACAAAGTATGATATGAAATATAAAATAAGTAATAAAGTAACAATAAAACATGTCTAGTTCTAAAAACTACCCTGCTTTGCATTTATTTTAATAGTAATCCTCTCAAATTTTAAATTATTAGCACTGGCCTATGGAACTATAATTTTGTCAGATTTGACACTAAGAACAACATGAGGCAGTAAATGATGAGAAGGTAAATAAACTGGTTAGGGGCATTTTTTTATAGAATTTGCATATTTACAGTAATGGCATTGCTTTCTTTTCAAAAGTTCATTATTTACTGATTCATTATTAATTTTACTGCTTCACATTAGTCAACATTTATTTCTATTTTTCGCATTAGATATATTAAGTTCCTTTATTTTCTGCCACTATGCTTTAGTATTCACTAACATCTGCAAAATATTTTGCTATGCATCCTACTAAATATATTTCCCCTATTTCATGTTTAACATCAGAATAAATTGTACAGGATCTCCTTGATACAGTTGGCCCATAATTTGAGTAATGGATAAAATTTAATAATCTAATGTTTACATTGTTTTTAACATTTTCTTCTATTTTTCACCCTATTGGCTATCTAGCCCCTTCCCTAATGGTTTGTTCATTTATTCCTTGCTTCCTTCGAGTTCTAGGTCACTGAGGGTGGGAGGTGAAAAATGAGGGTCACAGCCATTGTCCTGTAGGAAGCATGGAGATTTTGTCTGGAACTCTCCTTTTCAGGTTGATAGACACATATTCCAACAACATCGGACCTTA